>NW_014577215.1:163113-181349 GCF_000485595.1 Priapulus caudatus | reverse complement strand
TAATATTATATTTATATTGATGTAAATGACATTGGTTTTATTGGGACCCATGTTCTCTATCCTTGAACCGAAGTTTTGGTAGATCGGGTAGGCCTATCGCTGCTACGACGATGGTGCAAAACAACAACAACAAAATGTCGCTCAGATTCGATCGGTTTTTCGCGTGATATATCATGTATAATACACTAAATAAGAACTCACCTTTGAGAAAAACTTACATGGAACACATCAGCAATCCGGCAATACCCAAGATTGCAAGCTAATAGCGAAATCGGTTGATTTCTAGTACAAAGCAGCGGAGGGCCGACACCGACGGATGAAGACAGCAGAGAGGCTGCGCGGAGAAGCATACCGCTAGGCGGCGATTTTTCATCGCCCCAGTTTTCTGCTAATTTTCCTTCGCCGATTTCCAATTCTGAGGCAGGGAAAAAATCAATATGACTGTAAAGTGTAATGTGTGTGTTAGTTGCGAATGTGTGTATTTGTAACACGAGTGAGCTGATCTCGGTTGACGATTAGAATTATTGCATTCTTCGTTATACAATTCCGCCTACAAAATCGCTCATCAGCTGGCGATGTTGAGAAAGCGGGAAATTCAATGGGAGTGTGCGAGCTAACGCGTATAGACTGGCACCTTCTCGTGGCGTGTCGTTGCGTTAGGAGCTGCTGGTATGTAGGATAAATCTGAAACAGGGTGCAGGAGGTCAAACTATTTCTGATATATCAACTGGGTGCATCATATTATATAATATAGAAATAATAGTGTAGGTAGACTAGGTGGGGTGTTCCTATGTATTTCTATGGCTAGCCATGCGGGCTAGCTAAGTAAGTATGAGATGGTAGAGCGGATACGATATTGAATAATATGATATCTATGGTCAGAACTGTGTATCATGGCGCTATATTATAACTTTATAAGTATATTTCCGAGAAATGAGAGAATAGAGAATTCATTCAAATTTGAAATAAGAAACACGCCGTTATCGTTCATACATGTATGTAAATTTAATTTTACCTTAGTAACATACAGTAGTACTAGTAGTAGTAGTACTAATGCAGTGTATACAGTACATATTGCAATGCAAAAAAACGAGTTGTGCCTTCCGAATTATGATTGGTTGATACCAACAAAAGCGGCAGCACTGTTCCCCAGCAGTTTGGTGCGTGACAACTTCTGCCATAATGGCAGCTCTGGCATTGAGAGTATTGTCAATAACTTTAGGTCTTTATTTTTGCTTTGTAGGTTCATTAAAGGTGACACCAAAGATTAACGAAGACGCAAACAAGCAGTTTGTAAGTAGGGAAAAGTTTTTAGCGTGGTTTTTTGTTGGAATGTGTGTACAATGGCAGTGGCAGCACTGCCACTGACTCGATGCTTGCGATTGAAATGAACAAAGTCAATCAATGTGCAAGACTTTTTGAGTATTTTTCATCTACGTCTTGAGATGCTGCTATTGGTAAACCCGAAACACTGAAGTGTTTGTCGTTAGCCTGCATATCGGATATCCCCCTTAAACTAGGCAAGTTATTGGCCTCACATTGTCACATTCTCAAAGATGAATAGGAACCGGCCGCGGCAGGAGAGAAAAAAAACAATAAACGGACTGAGAAAATGAACCCGGGCATAATACTATATTAATAGTATTAGGCCATGAGAATTGAGGTATGACTATGAGTTTACCGTTCACCGCCCGCATGCCGTCAGAGCCCAATAAAATGAATCTGAATCTGAATCTGAATCTGCCACTGCCGAAAATATTCATTATTTCAAAAGTATTTCATTATTTTCATTTTTAAATCATTAAAACCCAAGTTGTCCATTCAGAGCGATTAAAACATACATTACCAATACAAAAACGCTATAGGTCCTATTTACATCCTTCATTGGGGTCCTGATCGATCCCCCTCTGGCTCTTTGAGACCTTCGGTTTGGTTTTGGTTTAGGGCGCAAAAGCATGCTGACGTATCCTGAGTACATCGACACACATCCATTACACACATGTATGCGGATGTCGCATGAACAATGGGTTAACTGCAAATATTAAATGAATATTATAATGAAAAATGAAAAATGAAAAAAAGCCTCCACTTTTCAAAATATCTCGGACGGTAGACTCATACCTCAATTCTCATGCCCTTAGTAATACCAGGAGTCTATCAATAGGGATATATAATATGGTGCAAATCCACTTTAGGCACCTTAGGTATCACGAAGTGATGCACAGATTTCTGTGTATCATCAACTGATGCACAGAATTTCCGTATATCAAGGAATGATGCAAAAACCCTAACCCTAACCCTAACCCTAACACACAATTCGTGATACCTAAGGAGTAAGGTTATACTTTATGACTTAGGGTTAGGGTTAGGGTTTTTGCATCATTCCTTGATATACGGAAAGTCTGTGCATCAGTTGATGATACACAAAAATCTGTGCATCACTTTGTGATACCTAAGGTGCCTAAAGTGGATTTGCGCCATATAATATTATATTATTTAGAGCTATTGATAGACTCTTGGTAATACTAATACTAATAGGCCACACTATCCAAGGGATATTGAGTATTTATGTCTAAATCAATTTTGTATGCTACCTCGTCTATATTTTGACAGAGACACTTCCTAGTGTCAGTCAGTCCATGGGTCTTCTTAGGGATTTAATTTTAAAATATTTGTAAGGTTATCTAGACTATAGTATACTACCATAATATTAAATACAGTTGTGGAAGTTAATTGCTTAGAGGACTCTTTTAAACTTCTGATCCCTGAAAGGAAGTGTTAACTATGTACTATCTGTATACATGCCAACTTTAATGAGAGTTATCTCCTTTCCCGTCTGGACCGGAAGCGGATGGCCAGCTTGCGCATGTGCGTGAGGGGGCTGGTTGTTGGGGTGCTGTGATGTGCTGTTTGAAGTAAACAAAGTCTGTACTGTTTGAGTGAGTTTGTAGTATTATCGATCCAACATTGGTAGCAGAGGCTAGTTTGTACGTACTACTGTGTGATTTATTATAGCTACGGGCTATAAAAATCCACCCGCTTTTGGGACAGGCGACGACTATGAAACGTGGAAGAATGAAATCGAGGTTTGGCGCCTCGTCACGGACTTGGAGAAAAAGCGCCAGGTGCTTGCTGTGCCATTATGTTTACAAGGCCAAGCACAGACCAATTGGCTTTGGAAATTAAGGTTGCAGATCTAAACAAGGATGAGGGATTGGACACTCTAATTGGGCAATTAGATAAGTTGTTTTGCTGTGACAAAGTCGATCTTTTGTACGCCGCTTACACAGACTTTGAAAACTACAAAATGAGCCCTGGAACAAACATGGCGGACTACATTGTGGATTTCAAACGAAGATACAACCTGTGTAAGAAGTACGAAATGGTATTAATTACCAGATGCGGTTTTGACGTTCAAACTATTAGACAGTACAAATTTAACACCGAAAGATAGACAATTAGCACTTACTGCTGCACCGGATCTGAAATTTGAGACTATGAAGTCCGCACTGAAAAGAATTTTTGGCACGATCCCTATTCATGACAGTGCAACTGGGGGATTTGGTGACACGCCTATATCGATCAAGCAGGAATCGGTGTTGTACACTCGTCAGTTTAAGAAGAAGCCACCTTACTATCCTCTCAAATCTGGAGGAAATCCTGCGACAAACGAGACACGCGCGACACACCAAAAACTGGCACAAACCCTTTTGATCGATTTGGGCGACGTTCACAGTGTGCTATTTGTCGGTCTGTATTCACGGCCTGAAAGATTGTGAACATCGTTCAGACGCTGAGAAAGTGAAAGTAACAGAAGACAGCACAGCCACAGTGAGAGCTGTAATTTCACACTACATGTCCGAGAGGAAAATGCTATGCAACAAGTATTCATGGCTGAGTCGTATGGTGCTGCAATTATAGACACTGCATGCACTCGCACTGATGCTAACACTGAAGCTGAACTTAGGAAAGTACTAATCAAACTCCACAAGCAATTTGGACATGCGTTGGCTGCTAAACTTTAGAAACTGATCGAAAGCGCTGGTACCAAGAATCCAATGAAACAGTTGCAGTTGACCTGCACGAGTTGGACACGTCGACATGGTATCTTCACATAATGGATGAATTTACCCGACTCGGTGCTGGAGGTATTGTCAGAACCAAAAAGAGCTCAGTATTTGTGAAGAAATTCATTCATCATTGGATCAGTATCTTCGGCACTCCACAGAAATTGTACATTGACAATGGGGTTGAATTTAACAATAGGGAGGTACACGACATGTGCGAGAATTTCAACATTGAAGTGAAGACGACTGCGGCATACAGCCCATAGAGCAATGGTGCTCTGGAGAGACACAATCAGACACTCACTTTGATTCTCTTGAAAGTAAAATCCGAGAGAAACTGTGATTGGGAGACTGCCCTGAGCCCTCTGTTGGGCACTCATGGCCAAGAACAGTCTGTGTAACGTTCATGGTTACAGTGCCTATCAGCTGGTGTTTGGTCTCAACCCCAATTTGCCATCCGTCCTAACAGATAAACCATCTGCACTAGAAGGACAAACTACCAGTCGAGTGGTTGGAGAACATATTGCGTCAGTGTTTGAGGCCAGGAGAGCATTCACGGAGGCAGAAAGTTCTGAGCACATTAGACGGGCGTTACGAAAGCAAATCCGGCCCATATGTGCAGTCTATTACCCTAGTGATAGAGTCTACTACAAGCGTCCTGACAGTCTGGAGTGGAAAGGTCCCGCTGTTGTCATTGGACGAGATGGTGTGCTAGTTGTCGTGCGACATGGCGGTTCACGTTCATCAGTGTAGACTCAGAAAGGTGGTAAATCCAGAGATTGATCGCAAGGAGCCAACAGGGGAGATCACCTTGACAAATACAGAACACAAGACTGTACACACTGAAACTCTGGTCGCTGATAATGCGTCGGATGATGATCATGAAGCACCGGGTACAAGACAGGAACCCGCATGTACACCAATGGTGAAAGCAGGACAGGTAATTACATATACAGATGGAGATACTGGGGCAACAGTTACTGCAACAGCTACTGCAACAGTTACTGCAACAGTTCTCAGTCTAGCCGGAAAAGCGAATGGAAAATATAAATATTGGTACAATTTGGAATATGTCGATAATGACAACTCCGAGAGTGAAATACAGCCTGTTGATATAAGTCAACTATCAGATGTGAATGTTGTTGGGCCCTACATACATGTACCACAACCTCAGCAAGTGGATGACAGTGTACTAGTGGTGAGCGATGTCTCTTTTAGCAACCCAAATTTAGCAGAAATTGAAAACTGGAGAAAATATGAGGTCTTTGAGGAAGTAGAGGATGTTGGACAAAGGTGTCTATCAACACGTTGGGTGTGTACCTTGAAAGACACTCCTGGGGGCATCATACCAAAAGCGAGACTGGTTGCCCGGAGGTTTGAGGAGATTGCAACTGACATTCAGAAGGACTCGCCAACGTGTGCGGCGGAATCGTTGAAAATGATTCTAGGCATCATCGCAAACAACAATTGGAAACCACAGTCAATGGACATTAAAACTGCATATCTACAAGGACATTAATTGAAAAGAGATATTTATCTCAAACTGCCAAAAGAGGGAAACTGCAATGGAAAAGTCTGGCATCTTCACAAGTGTGTGTATGGACTGAACGATGCATCTTTGTATTGGTACAACAGAGTGCGCACTGTCATGATTGAACTTGGTGCAAAAGTTTCCAAAGTGGATCCGGCCGTGTTCTACTGGTTGGACGAGGCTGGTAGATTGATGGGAGTACTGGCTTGTCATGTGGACGACTTCATTTGGGGAGGACCTCCTGAGTTTCAAACAACAATCATTTAAAGTATCAGGACAACGTTCAATGTTGGTAGAGAAGATGCTGGAACATTCAAATATATCGGCATGAATCTTTCGTACAAGAACGGGGACATTTATCTCGACCAGAACGAATACGCTGGGAGTCGTGCACCTATTCAGATTGACAAGGCCAGATCATTGCAGAAAGATGCAGATGTAACGGACAGCGAGCGTCAGATATTGAGGTATAAAGTCTGTCAGATTCTGTGGATAGCACACCAGAGTAGACCAGATATCATATTTGATGCTAGTAACTTGGCAGCGACTATCAAACATGCTAAAGTGAGTGATCTGTTGGATGCTAATAAGCTGATTAAGACGGTCAACTCTGAGAAATTAGCACTCAAGTTACAACGTCTTGAAGGACAGTTATCAATGTTTGTCTACAGTGATGCTTCACTCGGAAATCAGACTGATGGTAGCACACAGGGTGGGTATCTGGTTTGTCTAGTTGATGAACATCAACTAGATGTTCATCAACATCCCATGGAAAACTCACATGGAAAACATCACATGGAAAACTGGTGCCAATATGTTGGAGTTCTAAGAAAATTCGTAGGGTTGTCCGCAGTACCCTAGCCGCAGAGACACTTTCTTTGGCTGATGGTATAGACACGGGTGTGTTTTTGTCGGCACTGTTCGCAGAGCTTACCACTGGAGTGCCTGATTCCATGACAATACCACTGGTCTGTGTAACTGATTGCAAGTCATGTGAGGCGATGAATTCTACAAAATTTGTTACAGAGAAACGTTTGAGGATAGAAATAAGTGGAATTAAAGACGTGATCGAAAGTGGACAGGTTCGAGAAATTAGGTGGTCTAACACTGACACTCAGTTAGCGGATTGTCTCACAAAACGTGGCGCATCCCCACTAGTTCTGATGAAAATTCTGGAAACTGGTATTATTCCGCAATAATACACTTGTGACGAGACGTGAATGAACATTTTGCAATCAGTGACAATTTATTGCATTATGACCCTCAGACAACAATGTTTATAATAGCATCCTTATAATAACTACCTTAATTGCCTTAAAAATAACTACCTTAATTGCCTTACTTATATAATCATCTTACACCCTGTACAGACTGCAAAATTTGATCCTACATCAGACTGGTTCGGGCCAGGCGCACACTAAATCGCAGCGTACAGACAACCCAGCTCAACTTGGATAAGTTGGCATGGGTTGGCTGCGCATGCTCAGTTAAGCTTGTTACATGACTCAGCAGACATTGATATAGGATTGAATAGACAGCAGAAGGAAGCTGCAACCAGCAGATAATCGAATCTATGTATCTGATTATAATTCAACTGAGCCATTCTATCAGCAATGGAAGTGTAAACGTGCACATTCCTATGTCTGCCTTTCCATACATGCTGGATAGATTCTTCTGGCCAATTTATAATTAGATTATAGTGAAGTGAAGTTCAAAAACAAAATTGCAGGCAATGAATTTCACATGCTACTGTACTTTTATGTGACCAAAACAAGGCTATGCGCATGCGTTTGTCGAAATTGAGCCCGCATGTGGCCCCAGATTGCGTACACACAATTTAGTGCGGGCTAACATAGTACAGCTCATAGGGTCTATGTCCCCCAGGGTAGTGCCGGAACGTACCCTGGTAACTATTTGATATGGTTAGGGTTAGGGTTAAGGATACCGATAGGGTTAGGTAGTAGGCGTAGGCGACTCCCTAGACTCGTTAGTTAAGTGGAGTAGGCGAGGTACGGTCTGGCATATTAGATAGTA
Source organism: Priapulus caudatus (assembly GCF_000485595.1). Lineage (NCBI taxonomy): Eukaryota > Metazoa > Priapulida > Priapulimorpha > Priapulimorphida > Priapulidae > Priapulus > Priapulus caudatus. Next base: position 173,717 of record NW_014577215.1, on the reverse strand, counting down.
CCAGGGTACGTTCCGGCAGTACCCTGGGAGACATAGACCCTCTCAGCCATAGTACAGGATAATTTAGCACACTTCGAAGCAGGCATGGCCTGCATCCATTCATGGGGCTAAGTTAGTCTGGACTAGCAAGTACTTGGCGAGCGATAGCGTTTACATACTGTTAAAATTTAGCACGTACCTGGCCCTGACTAGTTTGATGTAGGATCTGATTTGCAGTCTGTATGGCATATTATTTGCTGTGTATTACGATTTAAACATTTTGATAGCAGTGTTGTGTTTGACTTTTTTCTAATTGTCATGTAAGTATATATATATATTATGTAACAGAAATTATCTCCTAATATCAAATCATTGAGTCAAATCAAATGAGCATTATATTCTGCATATATGCATTGGTTTTGACTCAGTGTGCCTTGACTCATATATAATATACTTAAAAGAATTTTTGTGATGGGTATTGCTTGTACTACCATAGTTAACATGTGGTTCTATTTTTTTCAGAGAACAACTTTTATATCCTATTCAAGGTATTTTCCTTTATCTAAATATCATGGCTGGCGACCACATCCTCGAACATACCGACAGTTTTATGGCTATGCAGAAATAGTTTCTGGGGCAATACTGGTTCTTTTTCCTGCCAAAGGTATGTGTTTCTCACAAGATCATTTTTGTTCGTTAATTACCATGTATCCACTAGCATGCTTGGAACCAAATTCTATTACCTATAATCTCATGTGATAGTGAACCTTTGTATAGAGATTTATATGCACATACATATCCCAGGCGCAAGTATTTTTTGTGTACCATTTTTTCCTCTTCCTATGTGTGCGTGCGACCCGTTCGTGCATGTGTCCGTGTGCGTGTGTGTGAGTGTACATGTCGATGTGTCTGGAACGGGTATATTTTATAGTGTCGATCTTTTCTGATTGATGTGTATAACTTGTCTTTTAAAGGGGTTTTAAGATTTGCAAAATTGGCTGCCAATGTTGTTCTGACGATACTGATGTCCACAACCTTGACCAGCCACTATCTAAGGGGAGATGGATTTGAAACCATGTCCGGCCAACTAGTCATGTCATTGCTCCTCCTCTGCCGACTAATAGTTTTTTACCAGGTGAGTAATGAGTGTACAAATTAATAGAAATGTCTAATAAACCTGTACGTTTCTTAAAAGGAAATTTGATAAATGTACTTGTGAATTCAGAGTAAAACTGTGGACATACCACTGATCCACTCAGTGATGTGTATAGTCTCACTTAAATAAGTTGCTGTTTTTTTACTCTGAGCACATTTCTTGCCATTGCCTGCACTAGGTGACAGCAAGAGAAAACAAAGAGGCACTTTACTCCAAGAAACGAGAAGAGATGCTGAGGCAGGCATTGGATGCTGCTGAAAAAGTCTCCCAATCTAAGAAGGATGAGTGAGCAATGGTATAAAATCATCTCAGCTAACCTTGCAGTTTTCTTTGCGAAAAGAATTTCACTGGTTATCACATTCGCACGTGCATGTCCAGTGATGATGCATACTTTTAGAATGGTAATTCTAGACAGTCCCTCAGTTCTCTTCAGTGGTTATAACAACATTGTTTTGCCACTCTTAACTAGTGACAGATAGAAAGGGTTATTTATAGAGGATAAGATGAGAAGGAGAGTTCATAGTGGGAAATGGTTTCTTGTAGAGAGTTGGAGGTGGAAGTGGTAAAGGACTAAATACGTACTTATTTAAGAGAAAACAGTGTACTGGTGAGTTTTGTAATGAGTCAGGTATCAAGTGATTACTCTCTTCACACATGAATGCTATATCCACTGCCAAACATAGCAAGCTAGTCACAATAGAGGTATTAATTGCATTTAGCTCTCAGTCTCAGTTGAGTTATTAAAGGCTCACTCTAAGTTTTCTGATTACACTGATTAAATTTTATCATATTCTTATGGAAATATGCAATTAAATTGATCCTTTGCAAATTGTCAAGATCTAAGTAATTTATTGGTAGCCAGTGTACAGCACGTTGCATTTAATATTGAGCTTGAGTTTCTGAACTACTTGAAAAATTTAGCTAAAAAATGGCTGGCAGCAAAAGTTAATCTCATCTTTTTATTTCTTATTATTACATCTTGGATCTCAATTGAAAAAAAGTATTCAGGTTGCTGCCCTCGCATTTTTTAATGTAATCAGGTTTTTCGTAATCTTTTGCCTTGCGACAGGCCACATACTGAGCTGTCTAGTTCATATTCTGCATGCCACAACATAGTAATTTAGGCTGCAGGATTAATTACTGAAAAGTAGTCTAACACTACATGGATTCCATTTCCTTTATGAAACACTCCTCATATCACTCGTCCCAGTTTACTCAGCTAAAAACATGAACACTCGCAGTTTGCTGTTGCAGTAATGGGATAACCAACTAGTTGCAATGAGCTATAAATAATTGTATTTATTTGAGCCAAGGCTTGTTCTGCTTGGTTATATGCAAGAGCATCACGGTCATTGATTACATGGTGAGAGAATATTCATTCCTAGCTGTGTAAAATACTGTGTTTGTTCGCCACATGACGTGACTGTGTTGTCTAGTTGATCCCTGAGAGGACGAAGCACTCTGTGGGGTTGCTAACTATATTGAGATTTCATAACTCGCTAGTCAAATTAAATGTAAATACACCCGGTCATCGTAACCGCGTGCTTCTGTATGTTAAAGTAAAACATGAATAACTAGGTTCATGTCAATGCCTGCTAAAATGTACGTTTCACCCGCTCAGCGTGCTTGCATTGTTACTGCGTGTAGAGCTGTGATTCTTTGTTGTTCCCATCATTTATCTATGGATGGCTGATTGTCACTTTGCCTTTTTGGTGCCATCTTATCTCTCAGTAGGATCAGACTGTGGCACTCAAAGATAAACAGCCTGACATAAAAAAAACTCACAGGAGGTGGTTTGCTGCTTATTTTATATATGCGTGGAAACAGGAGTACACAGTTGCTGTCATAAGTGCACAGTTCGTTGATGATCACCCACGATAATTTTTGATAGACCGTAAGGAATAGCGGTCTTTACAGGCATGCCTTGTAACAAAAAGAGATGGCTTGGAAATTGGATGTTGATCTCATTTGTGTTATTTTTTATTAAAATATACCGAGTCTCCAGATTTCAACAGCATTGTGTTAAGTTTAAATGTGGGTTGTTTGTGCTGCATACCAATTTTTAATGTTTAATGTCAATGGGAAATTTGAATGTGTCTTGCCAGTATTTGCCAGTAGGCCTACTGCACGTGCTTGCCAGTACTGCACGAAATTGCCAGTACTGCACGAAATTGCCAGTATTATTTGTTATGGGTGACACCATTGTATGTACTTGCTTCTGGTGGCATAGGTGAAAGTTTCCTTTTTGAATTATTTCACCATGTTTTATAGGCACCTATTTATTAGATTCTAGTTGTCATTGAACAACGAAAATTGGTGTATAGCATGATTAAAACCTGTATTAATGTAATATAATGTTGAAAAATATGTTAGCGGCCTCCTTTGACTGGTATCTAGCAGGAGTGTTGCATAGTGTAATTTATAAGCATTTGGCAATAATTGGACTTATAAAAGGTAAATGAATTTAGAGTTTGTAGTCAAACTGAAGTAGCAGCCCATGCATGTAAAGAAAACGGTGTTTGAAGCTAAATGTTCGTTGAAGAACATTCCAAGCAAGTTGTATTTAACCACTAGTGAAGCATTTCCCCAGTTACTACTGCAGTTTTCTTTTTTCATTATGTATACTTCAAACTACAAATCATTCACTGCTTTAATTTCATAGAAAAGCTATAAGATAACGTAAATCTCTATTTCCTTTTTGACAATAAATGTATTTTTGTTAGTTTTCTTGAAACTTACAAAAATACTCATATAATGATAAGGATCTTCTACATCTCATCAGAGGTGAGTCAATTCTGTGTAAGGTATGTTTCGTACTTATAAGTTTTGGATTTTTTTTTACTATTTAGTACTACGGAATATAATTAAAGTAGACGCTTTGTTTGCATGATAACCTGAGACCATATAGAGACCATGATAGTTACATTATTAATTATATTGATCTTTATGTTATGTCAATATACAGTAACAATTTACCTATTACATAATAACATTAGTAGGCTCATGTAGAAGCGATAGCAGTAGACATTACAACAGTTGGTAAAGAACTATCTCATAATCTGTTACTTTGATTAGTATCCGAGTATTAGGTTTAAATGAGTATTTTGTGGTATCGATGTTGTATACAAATGCCTTTGCATGTAGGGGATTCCTTATTTAAACTAGAATTGTTTAATTACTTCATGTAAATGTTAGTGCCTAGAAAAGCTAGGCAAGCTACATACAATTAACTCGCGGGAATATTGAAATATTGATATGATTGAGTGGAGTTGCTGAATACCAAAGAAATTTCATCACAAAATAAGTTTTATTTAATAGTATACAGTTGGGGTTTATTTACTGCAAGTTAAGCAAGGACACGCGCACACACACATGCACGTGCGCACACTAGGACTGATATGTGTATGTTGCACCGAGTCGGCCGATGTCAAAGATACCAAGTCATGTCAGTCTCTAAATGTTCTACTACATGGGATAAAAAACACATGCTATATCTGGTTTACTCATGTAACTCACGAGCTTTGCACAAAACTGATTGTACGAACCAGCCTAATTCACTTGAATGTACTTGTCATGGATGCTGTTGATTTGTTTTTGAAAAAAACCTCAAATTCTCTCAAACCAAAAAATGCTCATTGATGCAACTATGGGAGCATTGCATAAAAATTCCGTATAAAATATCTGGAAATAATTGTAATCGGTGGTGTAATTGTACTGTATTTGTTGTCAAATCGGTACACACTGTGAGAGTTTCAAGTGTGTGCAGTCGAGACAGATTAGAAAATACAGGTGGAGCTAAAAATTAACCTGCCTTATGTGAGTTGCCAATCCTCATGTTGTTTACTTATAATAATTGCCGGTAATTGTACATGAGGGTGGACGTGTTAATGTGCGATTGCTAATGCAGTTGAAATCTGCCTCTCTCTGCATCGTTCAGCGAGCATACATTGTTACTGTTTTCATGCAAACTGCTTAGAGGTGTGCAGAATACATGCAGGTAGTTTCTTGCTGTGTGACACAGAGTGCAGTATGTTGTGCAATAACAATAATAGGAGGGCCAGGCCCCCCTTCGTAAATCACTTCCTTCGCCTTCAACTCCGATTTAAATTTAAAGTAAATTTGTTACCGACTAATTTCTTGAATACGAATAGAATGTGTAGAGCAAATGTCAAATCAACTTCCTTGCATACCTATCAATCCAAGAAATCCAGTGTCAGGTCACTGCAAATAAGAAATCGTATGATTGCTATTGGTGTACTTTGGGGTGTCTTTAACCTTCAGCAACGTGTGTGCGCATGCGACTTCAACTAGGAATGTTAATAATAGGGTGTGTCCACGTAGAATTTGGATTTATCTTGTTATTCTGTATATCGTGACTCTTTTTACCGATAAATTTGGTGTACATGTATCCCATTGTAATTTATAGTCGTGTGTTGTGGTATGTTCAATACACGTGAGATTTTTTCTCAAAATAATTGACTTTGTCATAAACATTTGCTTTGTTGTTATATTTATCAAATTATGACAGCCCAGTACTGGTAAATATTGTACCAAACCTAAGGAGCAAAGCACACAAAAATCCATTTGATATTTAAAATTTTACATTATTTCCATAATTATATAGGTTTACAAAAATGCCCTGCAGTAACAAAATATGACATGTCCCCAAACTTTCAGTATTACATTGAGAAACTTATAATTTGATGTAATCACTATTACCTACACATGTATACATCTTCCAGACAGTAGGTTCTGTGCATGAAAAGTCATTACAGTTCCTTATTTGACAAGTTTTTTTTAAAAGAATTACTAGGCCTACACCTTGAATGTCTGCAAACTTCCTTATTCTCTCAACAAAATGTATTAGGCATAGAAACTTTGAGCATGGTTGTCTATCAATAAAATAATGAAATCTGTGCAACAAACCAGGAATGTGTAGCAAAATGGAATTTTAAGAACCTTGACACAAAACGGACTTACATACTGAAGAAATGCAGAGGATAGCAACATGCATACAGAAGTGTGAAATATATCTTCACACAAAATGTCACTGTAGCTATTCATTAGATGCATAAGTAACATATATAACACGATTTTAACTCGTCTAACAATATTAAGTGAATAAAATAAAAATGAATTATAGCTGCTTTTATCATAAAATTATGATAGTTTTTAAAACGAAGGCAGATTAGACAACCTGTCTATTGCAGTTTGCTGTTTGTCATAACTAGTTCTCACAGCACACTCACGTATGTTGGAGTGACACATTCGAACCCTGCAGTACTCGCCGATGAGGACTGATTTTCCGAAGAAATGCTTGGCAAGTGAGACGAGTTAAAATATATTTTCCTTAACATAGCTGAGTTTACATGCAACTTGTTAACTGATAATTAATAGTGAACAATAAAAACTGATATGTACCATGTAGGATAATCTTAACTTTCCTAAACTGGAAATAATATAAGCTGGAAATGGAAGAGTTTCAATTGTTAATAAAGAAAAACTGAGGAATTAAACAATTTATGTACAATGCTTAAACTAATTAAATTGATTAATATAGATATAGTTGTGTATATATATAAATATATATATAAATGCAATTATAACGATGCACATTTTCAGAGGACAAAATTGTCTTATAATTATATTATTTATGAATAGGCGTCAAACCATTCTGCTTTTTTTGCTATAGTTATTTTTACTCGATTCTCAAATCTTTATTTTTTTTTAAACACATTGGTACCGTCAGTGTTCTGGACATTGTCACCTTTACTCAGAGTTGGACTTTTGAAGTATACATAATAACTTTCCCTTGCAACCGAATGCATCAAATTTTGTTGTTTGAGGATCAATAGCACGTTACTAACAGGACTGTTACAGGACTTACAGTTAGAGGAGAGAGAAAGAACCAATCGATGATTTCATTGATGAGTTTCACAATGAAATATAATCACAATAAAGACAATGAGGTAAATTAATCCTAAACCCACATCAATATATGAGGCATGAAAATGAGATCAAACAGCATTTCACGAGGAATGGCTATTTCTATTACTTTCCAATGCCTAAAGCTTGGTTTACACTGCCAACCTTGAGTTGGCGAATTGCCGAATTGCCAAATTAGAACATGCTAATCTCCCAACTAGCTGCTATCGATCGGTTAGACGTGCAACTTTTGCGTTTACACTGCCGATTGTCGGTTGCGAAATTGCGAAGTTGGTACAATTCGGCAATTCGCCAACACAAAGTTGGCAGTGTAAACCCAGCTTAATATTCACAACCATAAAAAGAGAAGATTTGCAGAGTTCTTTACAGAAGGGTTGTTGGTTCTCATATAAGCTTCAATAGAACCAACCCCCTTACCTTTTTACCTTACCATTACCTTGCCAATTGGTCAATAAAAAATTTACTATCAGTTGCCATTAGAAATCTTACTAGATGTCAAGTGCATTCATTCGCTGCATTCAACTTCTTTATATGATCTTGGCATCTCACTCCTCAAAACAGTTGGAATGCATGATTACTAGATGTCAAGTGCATTCATGCGCTGCATTCAACTTCTTTATATGATCTTGGCATCTCACTCCTCAAAACAGTTGGAATGCACGATTCCAAATGATCAAACATGGCAAGGTTTGTCTAGGTTACCTCCCCATGTGAACATCTAGACTCTACGACCAGGCAGGATGCCAGTTCTAGAGGTAATCTGGGGGCGGCGCCTGCAGTAGTCTGAGAAGCTCCGCATAGCGTACTTGACCATTGGACTGAATGTTTGCCTCGTTCATGATGCTCGTTACTAAAAGCAGAGTGAATCAACATTACGATACATACGACAGGAAAAAAGCAACCACAGATCGACTACATCTTTGTAAGGAGAAATGAGAAGATTATGTTAAAGGACTGTAAGTGTAAGGTAATCCCGAGAGAAGCATGTTTAACACAACATAGGCTTATGTGTAGTGATCTCAAGATAGCAGGATTCAAGAGAATTAAAAAGAAGAAAGGAGAAAAGAAGATAAAACAATGGAAACTAAAGGAGGAAACTCACAGGAGAGACTTTGAAGAGAATGTGAGAAGGAGAATGGAGAGTAGCAGAGGAGGATGGGAGAAACTTAGAGATAGTATCATGAAGGCTGGTAGAGAAGTATGTGGGGAGACAACAGGGAACTATAGACATAGAAGAGAAACTTGGTGGTGGAATGAAACAGTGCAAAAAGCAATAAGAGAAAAGAAAGAAGCTTACAAGGTATGGCAAAGAAGTGGAGAAGAAGTTGACAGAGAAGTGTACAAGCAGAAGAAAAGGAACGCAAAAAGAGAGGTAGCAATTGCGAAAAGATCAGTATGGGAAGAATGGACGGAAATTTCAGGAAAATCAAAACAGAAATCAGATCTATTCAGAATAGCAAAGCAGATGAAAAGGGAGAGACAGGATGTCACAGGAGGAAAATATATAAAAGATAGCAGAGGAGATATAAAAGTGGAAGAAAAGGAAATCATGGACAGATGGAGGGAGTACTTCAGTGAGCCACTAGATGAGCAGAACGAATATCAGGTGGAAGAAACAGAAATGGTTGAGGGACCGTTGGAGGACGTTACAGAGGATGAACTGGAAGTAGCTTTGAAAGAAATGAGTAGTGGGAAGGCGGCAGGGCCAACAGGGGTGACAAGTGACCTGGTAAAGGCGGCAGGTAGGGAAGGAATAAGAGAACTGGGAAGCATCGTGAAGGAACTGATAGGAGGGAACGGAATACCAGAAGATTGGAAAAAGAGTTCTACAATACCTATATATAAAGGCAAAGGAGATGCTACGGTATGCAGCAAACACAGAGGAGTGAGGTTATTAGAACATGCAATGAAAATATACGAAAGAGTTTTAGAGAAGAGACTTAGAAAGGAAGTAGACATCGGTAGTTTTCAGTTCGGGTTTTGCCCAGGTAGGTCCACTACAGGGGCAATATTTGTTTTGAGACAACTGCAAGAGAAATATAACCAGAAGAAAAAGAAGCTGTACCACATTTTCGTGGATTTGGAGAAGGCATTTGTGTAGGCATCGAGTACCAAGAGAAGTGATAAGGTGGGCCTTAAAAAGGAAAAAAGTACCTGAAAGGATGATAACAGCGATTATGTCACTGTATGTGGGAACCAGATCAAGGATTAGAACGACAGCAGGAGGGACGTCAGAGGAGTTTGACATTGGAGTAGGGGTACATCAAGGCTCGGTATTAAGTCCCTTACTGTTCATCATAGTAATGGATGAGGCAACTAGAGAAAACAGAAAAGGGGTTCCATGGGAGTTAGCGTATGCAGATAACCTGGTATTGACGGCAGAATCTGAACAGGAAGCACTGGAAGCCTTTGAGAGTTGGAGAGAGGGGTTAGAAAGACGAGGAATAAAAGTAAACTTAGAGAAAACAAAGATGATGGTAACAGGAAAGGGCTCTGAGCACCATGTGCAGTCAGGAAGATGGCCATGTGGATGCTGTGGGAGAGGAGTGGGAGTAAATTCAGTTTTATGCATAGAGTGTAACAAATGGTGTCATCAAAGATGCACAGGCCTGAAAAGTGTAAAGGGAATCCAGAACTTTCGGTGCCCGGCTTGCAGAAGAGGGCATGTCAGGGAGGAAGGTGAAAGAGGACTGAGGACTACATAGAGGAAACATAGAAGAAGTTCATGAGTTTTGCTATCTGGATGATATGGTGGACTGTGAGGTGGGTACAGAGAGAACTGTGAGAGTTAGAGTAGCGGCTGCATGGAAGAAATGGAGAGAGATGGCTAGTTTGTTAGTAAACAGAAGTATTCCATTAAAGATCAGAGGCAATGTCTATAAAGCTTGTATAAGATCAGTTTTGTTATACGGGGTGGAAGTATGGGCTATGACAGAAAGAGTTGAAGATGTATTAAGAAAATGTGATAGAAAGATGCTAAGATACATAACTGGAGTTAAATAGCAGGATAGGATATCCAGTGAAGAAGTGGCAAAGAGATGTGGTTTAAGAGAGATACAGAATAGAACTAGACAGAGAAGACTACAATGGTTTGGGCATGTTAGAAGGGAGACGGAAGGAGGAGTACTAAGGTTTGTGGAAGAATTAGAGATCCCTGGAAAAAGACCGGTTGGAAGACCAAAGAGAACATGGATAAGGACAGTGCAGAAAGATCTGAAGGACTTGAATATAGATGAAGGATCAACGCAGGACAGAGAACGGTGGAGGAGGATCATCGCAAGTCCAACCCCAGGCACGGGAAAAGATGGACTATAAACGAAGACGATGATGATGATGATGATGTACACAGATATAATAAATGTAATAACAACATGTATAACTGTCAAACATCTGTGCAATGCAAAAAATGTTATGTAGTAGAGTGAATTTGTACATCATATACAACAGATGCACATAGCAACTGCATATATAAACAGAAAATATATTTACGTATATATATACATATGATATATATATATATATA
>NW_014577215.1:152982-163103 GCF_000485595.1 Priapulus caudatus | reverse complement strand
ATATATATATATATATATATATATAACATATATGCTGACAACTCCTGCTGCTATTTTCGAGTAGCTGCTATTGTTATTTACCCTCTCTTTTTGTTAACTTGTCTCCAAAATCACTGAGAATGTGCTTCAAGTCTCTTGCAGATATGTAGCCACGATTGTGCCTGTCCCAGAGTTTAAATGCTGCTATCACCTCCCCTGAAACATATAGCACTATAATACTTAATTTCCTGTAATCATTATATATTTACATGACTATAATTATGTTAAGCTATCAATGTTACATGTATTCTTAAACCTTCGATAAGCAAATAACACATGATAAACATCTACCCATATGTATATCGTGACAATAATAACTAGAAAGGGCAGTTGTCGCCAACTACATGTATCCCCCGTGATCTAGTATGAATGAAATATCTCTGTAAGAACGTAGAAGGTAGGTTTTGGTATGCGACATACCTTCTCCCCAAGATGTGTAAGTATACAAAGTTTGCTCGCGCTAGGTCAATTAGGGGCCGAGTTATAGAGCGGAAGGGAAATATGATCAAGGTCAAATAAAGGTCGTAATGACCTGGTTTGGGTAGCGCTAGGTCAATTAGGGGCCGAGTTATAGAGCGGAAGGGAAATATGATCAAGGTCAAGTTAAAGGTCAAATAAAAGCCGCAGTGATGTGGTTTTGGTACGCGACACACATTCTGCCCAAGATGTGTAAGTATACCAAGTTTGGTCGCGCTAGGTCAATTAAGGGCCGAGATATAGAGCGAAAGGAAAATATGATCAAGGTCAATGTCAAGGTCTAATAAAGGTCGCAGTGACCTGGTTTTTGTACTCTGCACACCGTCTCCCCAAGATGTGTAAGTATACGAAGTTTGGTCGCGCTAGGTCAATTAGGGGTCGAGTTATAGAGCGGAAGAGTATGATCAAGGTCAAGGTAAAAGTCAAATAAAGGTCGTAGTGACCTGGTTTTGGTAGTGCTAGGTCAATTAGGGGCCGAGTTATAGAGCTGAATGGAAATATGATCAAGGTCAAAGTAAAGTTCAAATAAAGGTCGCAGTGACCTGGTTTTGGTACGCTGCGCACCTTCTCCCCAAGATGTGTAAGTATACCAAGTTTGGTAGCGCTAGGTCAATTAGGGGCCGACTTAGAGAGCGGAAGGGAAATATGATCAAGGTCAAGGTAAATGTCAAATAAAGGTCGCAGTAAGGGAAATTCTCTGCGGCGGACCGAGTGGCGGCAGCGGCTGGACAGAGATGAAACCAGTATCTCCGCCGACTTCCTCGCAGGGGATACAAATAGTGCAAAACCTGTAACATCCTCCTTGGCGTTATGCTGATGCATAATATCCAGAAAGCCAGCAAAATCCACTCTGTTGTTCGTAGCTGAAATAAACAGTCATATGATTTATTACCAAAGGCAGTGCAATGAATTTAGTACTACATCACACATTATGATTTGATACAGCATTTACTATACATTTCCCTGCCTTTACATGAATTTGCCTCAGCAGTTCAGATTCAATTTACCCTTTTCCTGAAAGTACTTGGTGGTTTCACGGCGTGTCGGGCTCAGTCCTAGTGAACGCATAACATGACTAAGTTGGTCATCACTGATTAATGCACCAGTCCTAGCATTCAGGTAGAAACACTCCCGGTACTCTGCAAAAAAATTTATTAACTTCCAGAATTTCGCATTTTATTTGGTACTGAGAGAGAGATAGCTAGACATGGATGGATAAGCAGACACAGCTGGGAAAAATACTAGTATACTAAAACTTCACAACTTGTAATATGGGAACAGTAAGTGAGAGGGGAAGATCTTGCTTCCGTCAATTAAATTTACTTAAAACCTAAAAGGTCATGGATGAACGGACGAGTGCCTAAATTCCGGCCCGATCAATGGACACGCAGAAAGATAGACAGATGCAAATAGTCACCCAGCCAGATAGACACAGAGACAGACAGATAGACCAGTAGGCAGACAGATAGGATGCCTATTGTGTATTTATTCATTACAACAACTACACTATGTAATCTATATTATAAGATCGTAGGGACGTTTTTGAGATGCATACGAACTTAGTTATACAGCATTGAACTGGGCCGTTTCCATCACAGACAGTTGCATGGATATGCTGTTCAGCTTTCAGTGTGGTTTTTGGAATGGAACATTCATGAACTTTCAGAAACAAGTGAGATATCAAAAGTATGAAGACTTCTAAATTGCTGCTGTGCAGCTGTTGTTGTAGCGTGCAATATAAGTTGGGCTCATAGGGTCTATGTCCCCCAGGGTACTGCCGGAACGTACCCTGGTAATTATCTGATATGGTTAGAGTTAGGGTTAGGGTTAGGGTTAGGGAGTAGGCGTAGACGTAGGCGACTCCCTATACTCGTTAGTGGAGTAGGCGAGGTACGGTCCGGCATATTAGATAGTACCAGGGTACGTTCCGGTAAATCGCACCATACCCAGGGTACGTTCCGGCAGTACCCGGGGGGGGGGGCATAGACCCTCTCAGCATAAGTTGGGATGGCTTGCAGCGCATTCTGTGATAGCGCGCGCTAAAGACACCACCAGGAATTGCGTATTTAAAGACGAGGCGGGACGAGAATTGCACAACCAGAGAGGCATACACAGGGATTTTGACCTGTTTGGGAGACCACGTACATGATAATCTATGCATAGATACTTACACAGAAGCTGGATCACATAAACTAGGTACTGCATTTTTTTATTATTTCACCTACAACCAACAAAAGAAATGACAACAACACAAGCTACAGTCAACACTGTCAGGCTATCTTAGCAAAATGGGACCTAAAGGTAGCTGCATAATCAAAAATGTTACAGAATGCACAAACAAGGGGCAGGACAAATTATTATAGATTAAATGGAAATGGACTTAATGGAGTATCAGTATGAAATCTGGTTTTGACTCTTCCCACTATCCGACTCATGTTTAGCAAGGAACATGTCAATTATCATTCTCCAGCATAGTATAGCTAAAGAAATGAGAAACAGCACTAATGTTATTGTTAGTTATTGTTTCAAAAATGGAGTGATTACAGTTGGTTTCTCTGATCTGCTTAGACAAGGTAGCAAAGCTATTTTAATAGGGGTATGCAATGAAGAAAGAGACAAATCAGTATGGGATTATGAAAAATACATGCGCACACAGTACAACACTGTGCAGTATATAAATAGCACGCAGTGGCAGATAACAGTTACACTGTCTGATAATATAGAGAAATTTGCAGATTCGAACTGCAGTCAGTATCATCTATGTAACAAGAAATGTGTTAATATCTCTGTTTATAACCCTGTTATATCATGCATGCAACCCAACTTATAACCTGTGTCACATTCTAACCACACCATATTTCCTCCACAATTAGCAGGGCCTTAAATAATGGTATAGTAAAATTGTGGGGTAAGAGATGCACTCAGTATTTTTACGCAATAGCTTCACATCTATGCACAAATTGAAGAACGCAAACGGCCATCATTCCTTGTCGTGATGACCATATATATATCAAGAGCTCATAATAGAGAATAGTATGACACCGTTTTGCATAGTTTTCAACTTGTAAATATTCTATCAATAAGTGAATAAATATATTCAAACTTTACCTTGTTTTCGTCTATGATTCTCCCTTAATCATATGACACCACCAATTTACCTGAAAATCGTATGTGTTCTTCAAAAAAGTTAGTTGAATACGACACGGTTTCACACAGTTTTCCCAAATCTTCGCATCTATTCGGCGCAAGTTTATTATCGGATTAGTGTTCTATTGTCTATGGCGGAACGCTGGGGCTGTTGGGGATATTAGGCATCGAATTGTATTCAGCGTGTAGCGTTTCCAGCGTGCTAGAAATAAATGTGTGCTCAGGGCGAGCTAGCAGCTGATTTTAGCTGTGTTGCTATCGTGTTCCTGATGAGAAGGAAGCGAAACAAGTGCTGTTACTGTGCTTACCTAATATCCCCAACAGCCCCCAGCGTCCCGTAGTTACAACCTGGTGCTGTCGCCGCATATCAACATGCGCCGCTCAGATGCGAATTGTTGTGAAAACTGTGTGAAACTGTGTCGTATTCAAAGAACTTTTTTGAAGAACACATACGATTTTTAGGTAAATTGGTGGTTTCATATGATGAAAGGAGAATCATAGACGAAAACACGGTAAAGTTTGAATATATTTATTCACATATTGATAGAATATTTACAAGTTGAAAACTATGCAAAACGCTGTTAAAACTTAAAACGGTGTCATACTCTTCTCTATTAGGGGCGCGTTTGTTTGGGACGAATCCGTCTGATCGAGATCATGTGATCCTGATCCGACCAAACAAACGCAAACTCACTTTCACCGGTTCACATTTCGGCACAGGGGCAGGCCGTGATCCACATTTTTCACGGGATGGTTCATAACAAAGAACAAGCTGTGATTGGCTGAGGGGCAGGCCACCATATTGGACCAAACAAACAGTCAGATCAATGGCCAACCATACGGCTAAAAGGCATAACTACGTGGCTTTACCTAAGCTAGGTCACACCCCATGGCTAGCTAATGCTGCTATAGCCCTGTCACGTTTATTCCTTACGGACTGTCCAGTATAGAACTAGAACTAGAACAGAAGTATCCATTGCATGGTACCGGTACCTACTAGATACAATAATGTAACCCAAAC
Source organism: Priapulus caudatus (assembly GCF_000485595.1). Lineage (NCBI taxonomy): Eukaryota > Metazoa > Priapulida > Priapulimorpha > Priapulimorphida > Priapulidae > Priapulus > Priapulus caudatus. The sequence continues at coordinate 158,419 of NW_014577215.1, read as the reverse complement.
ACAGGATAGGGTTACAACGCAAGCCAATGGTTTTCTGTGGAGGAACCCCTGAGTGAATCACTCAGCGCGGTTTGCTGGTGAGTTTTCAGAGACTAGAACTTCCAACCTGGGTTTATTCTCAACACGAACCTTTCTCCGCTATCCTGGAACTTACTATGTATCACAATACTGTGTATTAAACTAATATAACGTGTTACAACAATTCGAAGTGACGAGCGGCGGATATATTGAGCGCCATTTCTGTTGACCTGTGATGTACGCATTCCCAATGCGCATAGCGTTCGGCGGTCGTCACTTCGAATTTCTGTAACACGTTATATTAGTTTAATACACAGTATTGTGATACATAGTAAGTTCCAGGATAGCGGAGAAAGGTTCGTGTTGAGAATAAACCCAGGTTGGAAGTTCTAGTCTCTGAAAACGCACCAGCAAACCGCCCTGAGTGATTCACTCAGGGGTTCCTCCACAGAAAACCATAGGCTCGCGTTGTAACCCTATCCTGTGTTTGGTATCTACAGACTACGGTAACTACCACGGTGTCCGGTCATCTCGGTTCATCTGCCAACTTGGTTCACCGGCTAACTCGTGAGATGTTTCACACGCCCCAACTATTCGTACCCCAGAAATATTCGTACGCGCGGTATCGTCATATAGGCTCATATACGCGCGGTATCGTTATAGGCTAATATCTCGCGAACGATTTGAGTTACATTTCTAAAATTCTAGATGCATATAAACACATGTCTTAGCTATGATTTCTGTGAATTTTGAGTTTATTGAAGCACGAATAGTTTAATTAATTACCAGAAATATACGTACGCGCGGTATCATCCCGCGTCAGGTGCACTTCACACCTGGTTACCACGCCAGCCGGCGTCGTGTGAAATACTGGTTGAACAACTGACTTGTAGCCAGTTCCTGGATATGCTAATTGATTGCAAACGAGACCTTGTCTGCGTATTGTTGTTGTTAAACATATTTGTGTTCGATGACGTACAGGTAGAGGTCGTAAGAGGCCGTACAGTGCGATATATGTGAAAGGTGGCAGAATAGGTTATGTGAGACGGGTATCACTAGGGACTCCTACCGTCAAGCGGTAAGGGGCGACTTAGAGATAAATTGGGTGTGCCGTATGTGTTCGGACGATATTGCAGCTGAGCCAGAACCGATAATTGTCCGTAATGATGATTCTGTTTCAGAAGATTCCACGACGGACGAGGAACCCGAAATGTGTTCGGCAGCCGACCAGCCTTCAGACGACATTGCAGCTGAGCCAGAAGCTATAATTGTCCGCTACGATGATTCCGTTTCAGACGATTCCACGATGGACAAGGAACCCGAAATGCCCCCACCGCCCCTCCAGTATGAAATCATCGACTCCGCATCGCAGCATGGCCGCGTCAAGCTTGCGGATGACCAAGGATTCACGTACACCTTGTACAGGTCTAATACCGTCACTACCATCTGGCGTTGCAGCATCCGAAATAAGCGCGAAACATGCTTGGCACTCGTTAAGCCGAATAAAAATGACAATACATTCATTACAGATGGCCAACCACATTGTCACCAGCCTGTGCCGGGTGCCTCAACAGCTCTCAAAGTGATTGCTGACGTGAAGAGAAAGGCAACGAGGAGCATGTTCCGCTCCGCCCCGAGCATCGTCTCTGAGGTACTTGATGAGAAATTGGATGGCGGCCCTATAGATGCACTACCCTGCCTAGATCACCTGGCCCGCACTGCAAACAGAAAAAGGCAGCAGATGCGGCCTCCCCATCCCCGCAATCTTGATTTTGATATTGATAATGCCTTTGTTGCAGATGGGTTTATGCGACGCGACATAAGAGTGCGTGAACGCAGACACCTGCTGTTTGCACTTCCCCTAATGCTAACCCTGCTAGCAAAGACTACCCGCTGGTAGTGGTACATTGATTCGACTTTCAAAGTCGTTCGTGCCCCCTTCACACAGTTGTTTTTTGTGCATGCCTTTGTTCACAGTGACGGCGGCAACATCAAACAAGTTCCTCTTGCGTACGACCGCCGAGATTGCAGTGCCGTTCTGCGCAACCTTATCGAGATTTTGCCTAATAACTATTGTTTACAGAGTGTTGTTACAGATTTCGAGTGCGCCGTCTGGAAGTCCCTGGCCGAAGTTGTACCGGAGGTCCGTGTCATTGGGTGCTCATTCCATTGGACACAAGCAGTGTGGCAAAAAATGAAAAATCTCGGTCTTGTTCGTGCATATTATCGAGGGGATTATCGCATGGGCACACGCACACACGCGCACACACACACGCGCGCACACACACACACACACACAAGCGCACACGCACACGCGCACACACACACACACATGCGCACACACGCACACCCACACACACACACACGCACACACACACACACACGCAGCTGAGCCAGAAGCTATAATGTCCGCTACCGTGGATCCGTTTCAGACGATTCCACATGGACAATGGAACCCGAAATGCCCCACCGCCCTCCGAGCTATAAATCTCGACTCCTGCATTCGCAGCATGGCGCGTCAAGCTTGTCGGAGACCAAGGATTCACCTACACCTTGTAAGGTTAATACCGTCACTCTCCACCGTTATTATCTTGGCGTTGCAGCATCCGAAATAAGCGCGGAAACATGCCTTGGCACTCGTTAAGCGAATAAAAATGAACAATAACAATTCATTAGCAGATGCCCAACCGCACATTTGTCACCAGCCTGTGCGGTGCCTCAACAAGCTCTCAAAATGTGGATTGCTGACAGTGAAGAGAAAGGCAAACGAGAGCATTTCCCGCTCGCGCCCCGAGCATCGTCTCTGAGGTAACTTGATGAGGAATATTGATGGCGGCCTACTATAGATGCATAACCCCTGCCCTAGATCACCTGGCCCGCCGGCTCGTGCTAACACACGAAAAAGGCAGCAGATGCGGCCTCCCCATCCCCGCATATCTTGGAATTTTGATATTGATACACCCGCTTTGTTGGCAGATGGTTTATGCGAACGCGACATAAGAGTGCGGACCGAAGACACCTGCCTGTTTGCACCCCCTAATGCTAAACTGCTAGCAATACTACCCGCTGGTAGGTGGTACATTGATTGACCTTTCAAAATCGTTTCGTGCCCCCTTCACACATGTTGTTTCTTTGTGCCATTGCCTTGTGCACAGTGACGGCGGCAACATCAAACAATTCCCTCTTGCTGTACGACCGCGAGATTGCAGTGCCTGTTCTGCGCAACCCTTATCGAGCATTTTTGCCTAATGACTATTGGTTTACAGAGTGTTTGTTACAGCATTTCTGCATTGCGCTGTTGTCCGGAAGTCTGCTGGCCGAAAGTGTACCGGAGTCCCGTGTCGATTGGGTGCTCATTCATTTGGACACCAAGTCAGCCCCTGTGGCAAAAAACCCATGAAAAAATCTCGTCCTTGTTTCCGCCGCGATATTATCGAGGATTCATCGCTATGGCACTCACGCACACTACGCGCACACACACACGCGCGCACACACACACACACACACAACGTCACACGGCATCACGCGCACACACATCACACACAATGCGCACAACGCACACCCACACACACACACACGCACTCACAACAACACACGCACAACACGCGTACGCGCACCACCACACACCGCACACACACACGCACAGCAAGCGGCACACGCACACAGCGCACACGCACACAACCACAACAACGGCGGCGCAGCGCCCTACACGCACACACACGGCACAACACCAAAAACGCACACGCCGCACTACGCACACACATTCCCACACACACACGCACACGCACAGTCACCGAACGACAAACTGTTTAACAAATCTAACCAATATGAAGACAAGATCTCGTTCTGCAATCAATTTAGCCATATCCAGAACTGGCTAAAAAGTAATCTCTAGTACTATAGCCCGCGTACAGTCGCACTGGGCTATAGTATAGCATCAACCAATTACGAGTGCTCGGGACCAAACTTAGACGTGCTATACGCAGCTATAAAACTATGTGGAAGGCAACTGTAATGCGCTCTTATCCGAAGTGAATATGGCTAAGTATACAGCTACTAAATTAACCTCCTAACTATCGTTGAAATGGTGCTACTTGCGAGTAGTTTCTGCCCAGTGAGCGAACATTCGATTGGTCACTTCAATTTTTAAACGGCCATTTCTGCGGCGGCTGTCCGAGCAGCGGCCATCAGCTTAGGAACTATGTATTTCCGATACGTGGAGGGGTGGGCGGTGTGGGTTGGTTGTGGACAAAACATTGTTGTTGAAAGTAAGCAGCATAAGTGGACTCAAAAAAGATTGTAATATTAGTTTTTGTCATGAAAGATTTAACATACATTACTATTATTAATTTGTTACTTGATAACACAACGTTTTCTGTCCACTAACCAACACGAACCCCCCACCCTTCACGGCGGAAATACATAGTTCCTGCTGACTGGCTGAAGTAAGTGTTGGTCCCGAGCACTCGTAATTGGTTGAATTGCTAGTAGCCCATGCGGCAACTGTACGCGGGCTATAGTACTAGATCTAGCCTACAAGTCAGTGTTCAACCACAGTATTTCACACGACGACGGCTGCATGGTACCAGTACCTCCAGGAAACGTAAATGTCTTAGGGTTAGGAATAACCGTTTCAGATTCTTGCCCACATTCCCTGTAGGTTGGCTCGGTATCACAACCATCGACACAGCTAGCGTCAATGTAATAGCTCAAACAATCGATAAACCGTCGGCTGCCTCCCGCTGGTAACTGGGCGCTACTCCCGGGGCTACTTATTTATTGAGTTATGCCCGTTTTCCTCTCTGAGATGAATTGGATTCAAAAACCAGATAGCCGCCATTCTTGCCATGTGAGGGTGCAACTAAAATCGGCAATGGACCTGATTTTCACAGTGCGTAGCCAAAATACAATGCCACGCTACATATTTCGCATGATGAATTATTTAAGTGTTGTAGATTGACGACTGTCTGTTTTCACATGTTTTAAATATTTATATTATATACGAGTTATATGATGACTTTGTATGTGCTCGTGCCAACGGCAAGTAGCAACGCTATGTATCGTTTTTTTTTTATGTCGCCTTTCGGGTTTTCCGTCGTGCCGTTCGAAAATATGCGCATTGGCAAACAGGTCGCGCTTGGCGGTTAGCGTGAATTTTCGGTTGGCCTCTTGAAATTTACACTGGTGCACAGCAAACTGAGGTAATTGAGTTTTAATAACAAACGCTGATACTTAAAGTTGAAGTTAAAATTTGATAACAAAACAAGGCAAATCGCTCTTAGACTATCATTTTACTACGTGAGAATATATCGATAATTGTTCGGTGAGTTTTTTGTTACAGCGTACAAGATTTCCAATGGATGGAATGTCAGGCGGTGTGATGTGACGCCTTCAGTCACGACAGCCTGGTCGGGTAGGG
>NW_014577215.1:126775-152957 GCF_000485595.1 Priapulus caudatus | reverse complement strand
CCACACGATCCACCGCACGACCACAGCACCGCACACACATCACGCACAAAGCGCACACGCACCAAGTCGCATCACGCACACACACACACCGCGCGCGCGCACCCACGCACACACACACACAACACGCAAACACGCACACACGGCGAGCACGCACATCAGCCATGCACACAACGACAGCGGCACACGCACAGGTCACCGAACACTAAATTCGTGTTAACCAGACAGACAAGTTATGCAGAGCGCAAGGACTCGTTGCAATCAAATTACATATCCAGGAACTGCTATCAAGTGAGTCTCTAGTACTGATATGCCCGCGTACAGTTGCCACTGGCTATAGTGATAGCATCAGACAATTACGAGTGCAGGCGGACACAAACTGTAGAGCTGCTTATACGCATCTATAAAGAGCGTATGTTGGGTTAGGCAGGTATTTATATGCCTGTCTGTATCCGAAGTAATATGCCTAAGTTTATATCAAGTGTTTCTGTCTACTACAGATTCTAAGCCTGCTAACTATCGTTGAAGATGGTCTACTTGGCGATATTGATCTGGTGATAGCGAATCATTCTATTCTGCCAACTTCAATTTTTAAACGGCCATTTTCGGCGGCGCCTGCAGCAGGCGCCAGTCAGCAGAACTAGTATCCGAACTTGGAGGGGTTGGGGCGGGTTGTGCGGTGGGTCGGTGTGGCCGGTGGTGGACAAAAACATTGGTGTTTGTGCAATAATTGCAACTTGAAGCTGAGATCAAAAAAGATGTGAATAGGTTGTAGAATTTGTTATATGACCAAGTTTGTGGTTTGCCCTTATATCACTAATAAGTTTTGATCTTTAAGTGAACTAGGTGGGGGCACGATTATTGGTAGGGGAGTTTATCTGTTGCTATATATTATATTATTTTATGTTTTAAATTTAAAAGGATGTATTTGTTAGAATTAATTATTAATAACAAATTAGTTATTTTCATTTTTTCTTAATTTTTAATTACGTAATCAGTTAGGTTTTTAATTTTTTTAAGTATAATTATAAAGTTTATTAAATTGGGGATTTTAAATTTATTGTAATTATTAATTATATCTATTATGTATTTATATTTTATGTATATCTTAATATTTAGTTATCTTGTATTTTTTTCTATTGGTATAGTTAAAATATTTTTATATAAAGAGTTAATTTATTTATTGTTAAATATCTATGAAATAAAAATATTTTAATTATTTTATAATTGTTAGATTTAAAGTTAAATTAGATTTTAAAAAGTTGTATATTTCCCGTGGGGTTTGTAACATTATCTAATAATTGTTTAATTTAATAATATACTAAAATATAATCTTTTTATTATTTTAATAATTTGTAATAAGTTATAAAACATTAACATATTTTAAATTTCATATTAATATTAAGTATTAATTACTATTGTTTAAACATTAAGTCCTAATGTTAATTAATTAATTTTTATATTATATTTTTAGTTAAAATTTTAAATTTTAATTAAAAAGTTTAATAATGTTTATTTTAAAAGTTAATTTGCTTAAATTATATTTAAAATAAAATAACTTTACATTAAAATAGAAGTAGATATATAAAATTATTGTTTAGATTGTTAGTTTCGTGATGATTTTTAAGTTAATTTATAAATTAAACATTTATGATAAAATTTAAAAATCATTAAAATTAGTAAGTTTAAAATTACCTAAGAGTAGTTATTAATTTATAGAAGAGAATTTTAAAATAGATATTTGATATTATGAATTTTTATTTTAACGTTAGTAAAAATATTGTTTAGTTATGTTAGAATTTTGTAGAGGTTAAATTGAATAAGTTTTTCATGAAGATGAACAAATACATATAATTTTACTTGATAACAAACAACGTTTTTTGTCACACCCAACACGACTCCCCACCCCTTCACGTGCGGAAATACATATTCCTGTCTGACGGCGTGAAAGTAATTTGGTCCGAGCATCGTAATTGTTGATGCTATAGCGCCCCAGCGGCAACTGTACGCGGGCTATAGTACTTAATCTAGTAACAAGTCAGTTGTCAACTCAGTAGATTCACACGACGACGGCTTGCAGTGGGTAACCAGTAGTCTGCAGGGAAACGGTATTGCTAGGGTCTAGAATACCGCGTTTCAGATTCTGAGGGGTCCGGACGCGTGGGGCCCACAATGTCCTTGAGTTGGCTCGGTATCCAACCCACGACACAGAGCTAGCGGCACATGTAATAAGCTCAAACGAATCAAAGTAACCTCTGGCTTGCTCGCGGTAACTGGCGCTATGGCGCTACTTATTTTATGTGAGTTATTTCCGTTTTTCCTGAGGAGTGAAATTGGGATGGTCAAAACACACCGAGATAGCCGCGCATGTTCTGGCCGAATGTTCCAAGTGCAACTAGAAAATGATCAAGATCGGCAATTGGATTCTCTTGATTTTCACAGTGCGTGAGGCCAAAATAACAACGGCAAGTACAGTATTTTCGGCAATGAATAATTATAACGTTGTTGTAGATTGAACGATTCCTGTTTTCAATGGTTTTAATTATTAACATATATACGGATCGAGTATGTGATGGCTTTTGTTATGCTCGGCCAACGCAAGTAGCAACGCATATGGTATGTTGAGTGTCGTTTGCGGGTTTTCCCGTGTTACGCCGTTTCGAAAATCATGCCCATTGCAACATGGCGGTTGCGGTTAGGTGAAAGTTGTCGGTTTGGCTCTTGAAATATTTTACACATGTCACAGCACAACTGAGGGTATTATTTAATCACAACGGCTGGAGATACTATAAGTGAAGGTTAAATTTGATACAAAAACAAGGCAGAAATGCTTAAGATTAGTCTATGTTATTGAATATACGTAATTCGTCGGCTAACCAGGTGTGAAGTGCACCTGACGCGGGATGATACCGCGCGTAGCCGTACGTATATTTCTGGTAATTAATTAAACTATTCGTGCTTAACTAAACACAAAATTCACAGAAATCATACTCATAGCTTAAAGACATGTGTTTATATGTATCTAGAATTTTAGAAATGTAACTCAAATCGTTCGCGAGATATTAGAGTTAGTACACGAGTTAGCCGGCGAACCGAGCTGAGCCCTACCACCACTGGCACCAGGTTACAGGTACACTGTACAGGTAACCTGGTAATCACAAAATTGACTGTTGCTGTATTGATTATATCGCTTACCTTCGATTTCTTTAGGGCTATGGAATCGAGCCTAAAAATATAAAATAAAAAGTGTTACAATTATAACAAATACGACAGGTTTAGAAGTTTTATAGATATGAATATTTTTAACAAGGGGTAAAGTTTACCATGTTGGCGTTTGGTGCTGGGTAACACTGGCCGTAGAAAAATACTAGATAAATAACACAATTTTGTTCGCTTTGTAAACTTTTAGGAATGCTAAGAATTTTATTAATTATAATACTTTTTTTCTGAAAAATTATTCTCATCTATCATTCTTTCTAATTATTTATTTAAAAAATAATCTATCCAGTTAATGCCGTTTGCCGTCGGATGTTCCAAAATGGTAGGTGGTAATTCTAATCACGAGAATTCTAATCACGAGCGAAGGTCGGTTGATTAAGGTGATTGCACAGTAAATTCGACTGCAACTTGCACTAAAAAGTTTACATATTGAAAAATAAAGTAAATAGTGCATGTATATAAGTAGTTCTTTCATGCATATGTGCACTGCACAATTTTATGGGATCAGTCTCAATGTCACCCGATGGTGAAACCGGTGCAAATCCACTTTAGGCACCTTAGCCTAGGTAAGGTATCACGAAGTGACGACAGATTTCTGTGTATCATCAAGTGATGCACAGACTTTCCGTATATCAAGGAATGATGCAAAAACCCTAACCCTAAGTCATAAAGTGGTAACCTTAGCTTAGGTCTCACGAAGTGTGTTACTGTTAGGGTTAGGGTTAACCGTTAGGTTTGGGGTTTTTGCATCATTCCTTGATATACGGAAAGTCTGTGCATCAGTTGATGATACACAGAAATCTGTCGTCACTTCGTGATACCTAAGGTGCCTAAAGTGGATTTGCTCTGGTGAAACCCACAGGCACAGGCACTTGGGCTGAGAGGGTCTATGTCCCCCAGGCTACTGCCGGAACGTACCCTGGTACTATCTAATATGCCGGACTGTACCTCGCCTACTCCACTAACGAGTCTAGGGAGTAGACTACGCCTAGTACTCCCCAACCCTAACCCTAACCTAGCTCTAGTAGTAGTAACTATAGCCCGCGTACAGTTGCCGCTGGGCTATAGGACCAGCCATTAGGGATGCGCGGGACCAACTTAATCACGCTTATTCGCGACTATAAAACGTCTGTGGTAGGCAATTAATGCCTCTTATCCGAAGTGAATATGTCTTAATAATATCAGTTTATTATAATTATTATGATAAATTATCAGTTAAGTTATATCAGCTACTAAAATTTAACTTCTAACTATCGTTGAAATGGTCTACTTGCGGTATTTCTGGTGAACAGACATTTGATTTGCGAACTTCAAACGGCCATTTTTGGCGGCGCTGCAGCAGGCCATGCAGCGCCAGTGAGCGGGAACTATGTATTTCCGAACGTGGAGGGGTGGGCGGATCTGGGTTGGTTGTGGACAAAAACATTGTTGTTGTCAAGTAACAAATTAAGCGATCAAAAAATATTGTAATATTAGTTTTGTCATGAAAGATGAACAAATTACTATTATTAATTTGTTACTTGACAACAACAATGTTTTTGTCCACAACCAACACAAGCCGCCCACCCCTCACGTGGCGGAAAATACAGTAGTTCGCCGCGGTGACCTGGCTGGAGTAAGTTGCGTCATCCGAGGCATTCGTAATGGCTGCGTCTATAGCCCAGTGGCAACTGATACGCGGGCCTATAGGTACTTCGAGCCTAACCTACCATGATCAGGATAGCTTACGGCTAGTACGGTTCGTTGCAGGTACCTGGGGGACATTAGAGCCCTATGAGCGGGCACTTGGAGGTTTCAATAGAAATATGAATCTGCTTAACAGTAAGGTGCGAGTTTGTTTTTTCGCGTCTGTCTGGGCTCTATCTTTCTCCCCCCCCTTCGTAAGGACGGTCGACCCCCATACAGCCATAGTATTATTGCTTGAATTAGATGTCGGCGACGACCCGATTTATTAAGGCCTCCCGCCCAAAAAAAAATACACAAAATAAAAAAGTGTCAAATTAGTAATTACAATTAAAATTATTTATTATTTTAATAAATGTCCGCGTGGTGGCGCTATATACCCTCCTACTGCATCGAGTGCGCGTTTTCGCGGTGTTGTTCGCATTTTGTAGCTTTATTGTAGCTGTATTTTGTAGCTCTATTGTCGAATTACAGCGACAATAAACGAATTATTAGCTTCGAAGGAGACACGAAAGCGTCGTAGACGACTACCATATAGGTATAAATGCTGAACTTATTTGCTGCTTATTTTCGTATTTTCGAGTGTTTCATATTCATCTCCTACAGTAAATCGCTGGATCTATCTGTCTGTCTGTCTTCTCGAGACCAGTAAGAGGTGACCCGTGACTCGGGCCGTGAGGAATATTCTCAATCAGCATGACACGACGACCATTTTAGGCCAAAAACAATTTGCACAAAAAGGCCAACATAAGGGCAAAAAAACAAACAACAGATTTCCCCAAAAATAATACTAGCGCAGCAGAAAAGTTAACAGCAATCCTAGCGCTCGACTATACACTGCAGCAGAAAAGTCAAGACGAATCCTAGCGCAGCAGAAAAGTCAAGACGAATCCTAGCGCAGCAGAAAAGTCAAGACGAATCCTAGCGCAGCAGAAAAGTAAACAGCAATCCTATAGTGCTCAACTATAGTCGGGCTCAAAATCAGGCAATCGCATGAACTGCCGAAACGCAAGCAATAGCAGAAAACGCATGAAATAGCAGAAAAGCAGTAACCCCCAAAAAATCTAGCGCATCGATGGGTAGCCCAGCTAGTGCTAAATAAATACGAAATCTATTTACTACCAAAGTCTTAATGTTTCTATACTCTCTTTCACCTATTATTGCCGACAATTTCCTGTAAATGTCGTCCAAATGCTCATCTGCAACACACGCTGGCTGCCGCACGCTAGCTGCTGCACACTGCCTAGCAGGTAGGAAGGCGTGCTGCCAAAATTCGCTTAACGCTTGCTTGATTTCACGCGAATACAGCATATAATGGCTGTCGGAATCGGGAAACACCCACCGGCGCTCTTCGTGACCTCATTTTTGCGCCGCATCCACGTATCATTTTTGCAATGCTCCACTGGCTGCTTTGATGAGGCTCGTAAGGGAGTTGGAAAGCAGCATGGTAGTTTCCCAAAATTCAGTGCACCGCCTATAGCCCTGTACTTGCACTTTTTGCAGCCATTTACATAAACTGCGCAACGGGAGCGAACGCGAGAATTTCGCCAGGCTTTGTGTGATTTCGCGTGACACAGCTCGGTTACGAACACAGACAGTATGTTTTTATAACAAGTGAACACTGTCCTTCAAATAGAAACAATGATGGAGTGGAATGGTTGAATGTTTGTGTTGTATTCACGTGAAATCAAGCGAGCGTCGAGCGAATTTTGGCAGCACGATTTTCCTACCTGCTATATATTTATGTGTGAGTGTGCAGCAGCTAGCGTGCAGCGGCCAGCGTGTGTTGCAGATGAGCATTTGGACGGCATTTACAGGAAATTGTCTGCAATTATAGGTGAAAGAGAGTAGAGAAACATTGAGACTTTGGTAGTAAATAGATTTCGTATTTATTTAGCATTATAATTTATTGAAATGCTTCAAGTGCCTGTGGTGACACCGACACTGTTGATGTTGATTGTTGCGACACACGCACGGCCTATTCCCTCGGTTCATTACGCACGATTATGCTATAGCTTGTTCTATACGCTATAATATGGCCTTCGTGGCCCAATCCTAGTTTAGCACATTTGCAAAAACACATTTGCGAAAACACATTTGCAGGGTCCCAAACCAGGAATGTGCAGTCTTCGTTTCACTAGATAAAGAAAGCTGTACTACTACTAGTATAGTGTCGGTGTGCTAAGGCTAGTCGCACTACATACAATACATGATAGTATATATTATTAGTTTTATCGCTTTTAGAAAGCACCGCTATCAGCATTGCTGGTCAGTTGACATCGTTGGTTGTGCCAGGTAGCGTATTCTTGCAACTACTTGCTTGAGGGCAGGCTAATACCTGAACCTCTAATTTAGTCATTGATGTTGTGTTTCAAGTTGCTCATTACTTAGTAATTAGTGTACTAGTAGTGAGGTTTTTTAATTATACCTTTTATAATGATTGTGACTAGTAACTGAAGGTATGGAACTATATCATTTAGCCACTTGCCTAGTATTTCAAAGCAATGTTATGAAGTAAGGAGATAAAAGCATAGGGGGCCTTGTTTAATGTAGGCTGGCCATACATATATTCATCTAGATATTAGGCTATTATACAATTGTTTGTGATACCAAGTTTCTTAACTGGCGCTTAACACAAGCCCATTGCCTTTCAATTAAGGTTATGTTACTTCCCGTGATAAGTGGGCCCACGCCCCACGGATATTTCATGAATGATTGACAGTGGAATTTTGATATCCTATTTGAGATATCTGTGGTTGTGGGTTCATACTACTTAGTTGGTGGTGGCTTGATCTTTATACAGGATAACATAGTCTTACAAATATATACCGATGCCATAGTTTGTTATAGAGTAGTATCATGATTATTTCAATCTTGGGAGGGTGTTATGATTTGTTCTTGTATTTCTTGCCTGTATACTGATTCTACTTTGATAATTAACCTGTTTCAGCAGTACTAGGCACAATAGATTAGATTACTAAATAAACAATTGAAAATGTTCTTTGCCACATGCATTAATAAAACAATCCCAAATAACTGCTGTGAGTATAATTCTGGGAACTGAAGCGACGGTACCATATCAATAAGGCTCTTAGAAAATGTCAGTGATGATGTCATTTGTACCTATCACACTAATCCGTGTTACCAGAGCAGCTGATATTATCGTTTGCATGTAGCAAACAGTCAAAAAGTTGCTCCCATAACAGTGCACATGTTATTAGTATTTGTAATTCTTTGTTATTCTTTGTTATTAGTACATGTGATGAGATAAGACATTCAAAACATTTTGAGCTCTGTGTGCATATCTTACTATAATTTGGCGAATGTTGTATGTATGTATGTATGTTAATGAAAGGCTCCGTCAGTTTGGATCCAAATAGCGCCAAATTTACAGAAGAGATCGATGAGTACACGGGACGGGTTATACTCGGTTGAAAACCGTTTGTTCGGTCTTAAAAAAGACAAAAAAAAACACAAAAAGGTAAACATTTGCTCTGAAATAGGGGGCGTTTTTTTTCGTTTCTGTTTGTATTCGTTTTGTTTCAAAAGGCTTTCAATTTCGTTGTTGTTCTGTGTACTCTGTTCGGTGTCTGTCGCTGTCTTGACATTTGTGTTGAGCCCCATAATGTTAAAGTGAGAATAACTATGGTATAATCGAAGTTACAATATTCAGTTTCAGCGTATGATTGGCATAGGTTCCATGTGCAGATGTACAAGTTGAATTTTCATCAGAGCCAGATTTTTTTTTGGCCAGTTTGCTAAGTGCTGTACAGTGTACGGAGTGTCGTGAACACCGATACTGTCACAAGCCGGTCCGCATCACAAGCACGTAAATATTTACGTCGGTCGCCAGAGTGCAAACTTATGCGATAGAAATAAGTGATCACAACCGCAATATTACCTGGTCCCGCACACAGTGGAACATCGCGAACGCACTTAATATTACGTTTACGTTTATTCACCCGATTCACATCTATTTATATTCATAGAGTTTTCGCTGTGAATTGTTGCTTCGTGGCATTAAGGGTAGGGTAAGTTTGCCATAGCTTTCAAGTTCCTGAATAATCCAATCAGTGGTCTAGCACGCTTGTCAATATATAATTTACCCCAAAAAAATTGCAAAAGTTTGTTTTATGTTGTTTTATCGTTAATGATGGGTTATTACAACATTACTAAAGTTCTCCAAAATTCGAGCCATGGCGTCACATTTTGAGGATTAGATTTCATCGATTTTAGTCATTTCCATTAAAAATGTTGAATACTTCCAAAAGCATTTAACTCAGTCAATTTTCATGATAGATCAATGAAACTTGCCATCATTTACCTTAGGTTTTTCAGGGGTCAATCTTCAATGATCTAAAAGGTTCTCGAGTGATGTGTGATTTTTGCAGAACTCGGTAAAGTGCCTTGTTACATAGCATCATTAAAAACATTTCTGTTGGGTGTGTGTATTTCACTGTGTACTTGTATCAAACACCATATATGTCTATGGGTGTTACACGGTTGTACCCGCTACAGCTCGAACATATCGCACTTATCGTTTAATTTCGTATATTTGACAACGCATGCTCAAACCATAAAAAACAAACATGTGCAACAACTAAACTCTCCATATAACACCTTACACATAACACTACTGCACTGGTAACACATGCATCGATCACAGTCACTAAGCCCGCGCGTAGCGCGGGTTTCAGCTAGTATGTTTAAATATTGGTTACTTATACCTACACATACCCTAGACATATCGGGTGTCAGCGTCGTGCAGTTATGATTAGAGTTTCTCGGTTTGCTTTTCATAAAGGATAAGTTTGTAATCTATTATAGTATTGCTAGTTATTATAAAGGAAAAGAAACTTATGAAGAAGTTGTGAAGAAATGTAGTTTGTGTACTAGCCACCATTACTGTTAATTTATTGAACTGTACTAGCATACAAAATTCATGCTAATTGAATTATCATACAATAGCTATGTTACACTTGAAATGCAGGCTGCTGCTGGTAGTATTGATGAGTAGTGTATGTGTCAACAGCCTGCAAGTTTTGTGTAATTTCTGACTCGCATTCTTGGTTCTGTGTGAATTTTGTTTGTTTATTATTTGCTATTTCCTAGATCGTAGTGCTTTCTGCTTAGGGCAGATGCCAGATGACATCTATCTGGCTCCTACTATATGTGCCCCATATCAGTTGTTACATAACATAACAGTTGTTACGTGAGGGCATATATCTGCTTATAATTAGTTTATATCTGCAATTTATAGGCTATCGCATACATGGACTTGTGCAAGGAATGCAAGCTTAGGTGGACAAGGGAATCGCAGCCATGATCATGGAGCCACCATCCTCACGCGACGACCCTGTGGGTCATGTGAGTTTTCTGGAGGACGGCATACTAAAAGAAACGATAGTGGTCGAGAAATTGCCGGAGGATACGCGGCACACAAAGGATGAGAGGAAGGTACGGAAAAGCTTATGACAGATGTACAATTCGAAATTAGTACTAAACAAAGGTATCTAACACTTGATAATCTCACTTGTGTGATTATACAACTTTATTGCACAATTGTATAGTGAATAACTGACTTTACCTCTAATCCAGCATGAATTTCAATGTAGTAAGAACCGATTTTTAGTTCTGTATTTTGCATTTATGGACAATCATAGTATGTGTGTGAAGTCGTTTTCCCAAGATAGCATGTCTGCACAGTTTTTTAGGCTTCACGTTTTTGAGAGAATTATTTATTTTTTTATTTTTACTAAATTACTGTGGAATGTTCCTTCAGTGCAAAGAGTAGTGTGTCTTGTCTTCACTATCATTATACGTTATAGTAGATTTTAGTTGGTAATGAAAATGAATTTCCATACAATGATGTCTAGATATTCTGAATTGATGAGGAATTTGAGTGTTATTGGCTGTTTGCTTTTATACTGTAAAAGCACTTCATGCATGTGCCAGTGTACAAGACCATTACTGAATGCCCACAACACACCAATGTGCATGGTTGTAATTGGTCGAAATCTTCTGTGGATGAAACATTTATTTTCCTGTTTAGATGAGTACTCGGCATCGGGTAATCACATCTCTCACAGCTGGGGCCATGGCTGGAGCTTTCGCAAAAACCGTCATCGCACCTTTGGACCGAACGAAAATCTACTTTCAAAGTAAGTCTTGCATTTCTGTACATGTTATATCAGATAAGTATACTTGAAGAGTTCAGGCGCAAAAACAGATAAATCTATTTTTTTCGTTTTTTGTAAATCAAGTATTTCTGTGGAGCTTTTCATGAAATAATCATCCTACTGATGTGGGTTGCAATCACATCTTTATGAGCAATCAAAACGAAGGTCACAATTGGAAAAATGTGAATTTATTAGAAAAACGGAATTTTGATAACTTTGAACAAATTTGTCAGCAAAAACAAATAAATCCAAATGGCAATATCCTTGATAAAGACAAATTCTATGGTGCCAGCTAGGCCCAAAATACTGATTTATTCTTTCAGAAGAATGCCTGTTCGGCCTTTCTGCCTCCTACGCTGAACTTTTTTGATATCCATGTAGGTTAACAGTATGGCATCTTGTTTCACCTTATCAGTTGTCGAATACAGGAGATTAAACAAACGAGTCATTTCGTTTTCTGAGACAGTAGTGGCCACACACATACCCTGTACATTATGTACACAAGCAATAGATGGGACTTTTTTGAGTGCACTGTGTCTACCTTTCTTGCTCACAGACCGCACTGATTCATCAGGACACTGTCTCTTTTTGCGCCCAGTAGGTGAGAGCACAACAGGCTCACTAATATCATCAAAATTATTCATTATGGACGCTTAAAGTCAACGATTTCTGTTCTAAAATCGGCCTCAACGCATTGTCAAGCGAGCGAAGGCGCTGCCATGTTGGATGACATAGGCTAAATCTGATGCGCTGATTGGTCAGATGGAGTTATCGGCTGTTGCTAAAAAAAGAGCATGGCGCATGTCGGCTTATGCAGTAAAACGTTATATTCAACTGTGAAATGCGAAGGATATAGCGGTATTTGCGATTTTACCTTCAGATGGAGATTGGTGTAAGCTATTTTGTGGTACACTTAAGTCAATATTTTCGGCAATGGCGTTTATCAGTTTTTGCCCCTGAACTCTTCATTTGTTTCCAGGCACATGGTGAGTGTACTTCCTCTTAAGTGGGTGCTTGAAGTAGTATCAATGCAATGCCATTACTGCTTGTATCCGTCATTTTTCGTACCTGTCATTGTGTTGCAGTGATTTCTTTTTCCTGTCAGTTTATGTGTGCGTCATTGCCGTGTCCCACTTCTGTCCAGTGAATTAGTAGCCAGTCACCCAGCCTCAAGAGACACAGGATTCTGTATATGTATGATTCTGTACTCCAGTCATATGATTGTGGATCATCATTGCTTATCTTTGTCATTTTATTTTTGCATCAATTCCTTTTTACATACTATTCCACGTCAGTGCAGAACCCATACGTATCTCTCGGTTTTATATCAGGATCACAATGTTCTTGTTTAAAAACAGTAACCTTCATTTTATATATTTGTTTGGTGTGATTCATAGGCAGCTCTTGGCAATCTTTCCGATAGGATGTTATGCAAGTAATGGTTAGCAGCAAAGTGCCACGCAATCGACATTTTGGCATGCACAAACTTGTGGAATAGACTGATCTGACAACGAATTTTAATGAGGCAGAGCTTAGTTATCTTGGTTAGGTGCTTGTGTATATTTCCTACAGTGATCGTTTTTTGTCTTGCACGTCACGCAGTATCCAATAAAAAGTTCAGTGCAAAGAAGGCGGTGAGTTTTCTCAGGAACACGTGGAAGAATGAGGGCTTCCTACGGCTATGGCGGGGAAACACAGCAACCATGGTGCGTGTCATGCCCTACGCGGCCCTGCAATTCTCCTCCCACGAGCAGTGGAAGATCCTACTCTCCACTGGAGACGGTGCTAAGTAAGTATCTTATAGCGATCTTTGAAAATATCTTCACCTATGAAACGCTCAAGAAATTCCATGGCGGTGAGCTAGTACCCGTAATCTTTACACCCGCATATGGTTGGTGTCAATCTCTCAATTGAATAATGGCTTTATTTGGGGTTGTGATATCAGAATTCAATGTAAATTTTAAAATATCTGTGAATATGAAAAAACTGAATGTTTGTTGTTAGTAAAATGGTTATTGCTGCACATACTTATTCAAAAGTGGGTACTGTTAGTGTTAAACAGTCATGTCTTCATCGTTGAATATCTAACTAAGTAATGGAAATAATTGTTGTTCTTTTCAACAAATTTATATATGGCACATATTGTGATATTTCAATGTTTCCATTAAAATTTTTAGTCAATTCAATTCGGATATGGCCAGGTAGCAGCTTTTACCTAGTATATTCTGTGATATGTGGTATCTGGCGTATAGGTTAGGATCACTTGGGTATGTCAATCAACATATTCTCATGATTAGTTATGAATTGCATCGATTCTTAGGATTTGTATCCAAGCAGTTGGATTCAGCAGATTTTTTCTTACAGATATCTAAGTCCATTGCGGCGGTATGTAGCTGGTTCATTAGCTGGCACCACTGCTGTGACATGCACGTACCCACTGGATCTAGCACGTGCTCGCATGGCTGTCACGAATGCCCACAAGTAAGTGCACTGCCTTACGAACAGATTCCTATGAATCTTTCTGGATCAGTTTTTAGGTCTTTGCAGTCAAATCTGTATTATCGGTCACGTTAAAAGAACAGACAACTGTTCAAATGTAAAGGACATTTTCCTTGAGTGGCAGTTATACGGTGAAAGCACCGCTATATAATGGTTCCCTGTTTGTAAAGGCCACTTTTGGTATTTCCCTTCTGTGCCCCTTATATACAGGTTTGAATATTCACGTAGGCAGAATGCAAATCCAAAAAAGGTAACTCTGTTCTGGAATTCTTGTAATAAAGGCTTATGCCCTAAATTTATTAATAGTGGGTGTGTTGTGTGGCACTAAAATGTGTTTAATGCCGATGTTCACAATGATGATTACACTGCACATAAAGTATACATTTAAGTTTTATCAGAATTATCGGCATAAGCGTGCACTGAAGCTTGGTATTTTGGTCTTTACCAAACTGTAATGTTTTCGTCGAGTTATTTAAACTTGTGAATGTCTGTTATTCATACCAAAATGCGAGTGGTTTCATGTTGGATGACATTGGACCACCAGTGTTAATATAAAGTACAAGCTTTTTTCTGCCAATTATTAGCTTAAGCATGCAATGGAGCTTGATCTTTCGATCTGTACCAAACTTTCATGGTTGTTCTTGCATTGTTTCAACTTGTAAATGTCTGTTATGCATACCAAAATGTGAGCGGTTTTGTGTCAGATGATATTTGGCCACCAGTGCAATTATCTTTAAGGGAGTTGTGCCTTCCAAAGGCTAAATGGATTTAATAGCCAGCTGACAACCTAAAAAATTTTATGAGTGTAACATTTACAAAGTATATTAATGTACTTTGTTGTTTTTGTCCGCATTCAAGACAAATTGGTTATTGTTGTTTGTTATTCTCTTGCAGGTATAAGTCATTATTCTCTGTGTTCAGTAAAATTGTGCGTGAGGAGGGTGTGAGGACATTATATCGAGGGTTTAATCCCACTGTTCTTGGAGTGATACCCTATGCTGGTACCAGCTTCTTCACCTATGAAACGCTCAAGAAATTCCATGGCGGTGAGCTAGTACGCGTAATCTTTATGCTCGCATATGGTTGGTGTCAATATATCAATTGAATAATGGTTTTATTTGGGGTTGTGATGTCGGAATTCCATGAAAATCCTATCAAAATTCACGTGTACTTATTGCAGGAAGTTGTAGGCAATTGCGTAATAAGATCGTGTGAATGTAATTGAAATATATATTCCCGGTAGGTTCTATAAATAACAAATGTTTTTAATGCTAACGTATCACGGCTGTGAGCCACCGATAGCACATTGTTGGTCAGGTTACCTACGATCCTACAGCTCTCGAGTCATGGGCACCACATTATTGTGGACCATTTTATATACCATGTACAGACTGCAAAATTTGATCCCACATTAAACTAGTCCTACAGTCCTACAGCTTTCGAGTCATGGTTACCACATTATTGTGGACCATTTTATATACCCCGTACAGACTGCAAAATTTGATGCCACATTAAACTAGTCCTACAGTCCTACAGCTTTCGAGTCATGGGTACCACATTATTGTGGACCATTTTATATACCCCGTACAGACTGCAAAATTTGATGCCACATTAAACTAGTCCTACAGTCCTACAGCTTTCGAGTCCTGGGCACCACAGGACCATTTTATAGGTGCATAGCATCATGGAAGCTGCTAACACTATCACGCTGTGCGTCATGTTACAGAATATTCGGGACAACCAGAACCGAGGCCCTGGCAACGGCTGCTGTGCGGGGCGTGCGCCGGCCTGTGTGGTCAGTCGGCTTCATACCCGCTAGACATTGTACGGCGGCGCATGCAGACGGCCGGGGTGAGCACGCTCGGACATCATTACTCCACGATTGCTGGCACTGTGAGATATGTGGTGCAGACGGAGGGCGTTATAGGTGGTATCTACAAGGGACTGAGCATGAACTGGATCAAGGGCCCCATAGCTGTCGGCATCAGCTTTACGACCTTTGACATCATGCAGTCGGTCATCCGCCGGATTCCATTGTTCTACGAGGCGAGATAGCACTGAATGAGGTGTGACGTCACACTAGATGTGCTAGCAGCGGGTGAGATGACACCATGGTAGAATGCGTTGCCTTGTGCGATCTTACGTCACATAAAGCCTAGCGCACACACCCGAGCAAAACGGGAAATTTTGTTTTCCAGCGTTTCGCGTTTTGCTCGGCGAGCAAGCGCACACACCCCACCCGACACAGCACACAGCTGAGCAAAACATACAGAAACACTGCGTACAGCGCCGCTGTCACATGACATCAAAAATAGCCATTCAATGGACATCCAATTTTGTGTGTCATGTGATATTTTTAAGGATATTGATTGGAGACCGTCTGTGGCGTTTCGCTGTGTAGCAGAACGATTGACGCACACACCCGAGCAAAACGTACGCTCAGGCGAAAACACGTTCACAAGCAATTTTTTTTGTTTCGGGAATCCGCACACAGCCACGAACATCGAGCGAAACACGTTTTGCTCCACGTTCAGGGTGTTTTTGCTCGGGTGTGTGCGCTAGGCTTTAGGTGTGGCATAACACCGAGGATTATGACATCGTGCTAAAGGCATAACAATGAGAGACGTGGCCTAGATACCAACATAGCGCTGGATGTAACACCATGCTAGATATCGTGGCAATGACTTACCTGGCATCGTGGTAGGCGGCAAGCGACACGTAATGTGGTACTTTGGTTACCTCTGGTGTTATACTGTGTAGTGTGCTCTTGCTCACTTCATGTCATGCTGTACCGCAGCGAGTCATCAACAAGGCAGTACGGCAGCTAAATGAATTTACGTGTAGCTGTCAACCCCGTGGAAACTGCTAAATAGATGTTATCACACATATTGTGACAGTCTTGTAAACTGGCGTCTTACACGTACCGTATCAAAGTATGTATGTACGTATACTTTGCACGCTGGGGTGCTATGTGATCCTGATCATATTTGAGATGTAGATGCAACGTGACTTTTGCTCATTAATCAAACAGTACATGGAGTGGCAATTATTAGACACACTCCTAGTAGTACTGTTGTAAAACTATACTACTCATATACTAGATGTGGCATACAAAGTAATTAGGTTAAAATTTTGTATTTAGTCATTTTTACGTCAACGGATACCTCGTGTATCTACCCAATCGTTTGGATTTCACAAAATTGTTGCACAACATATCACGTTTCTTGCTACACACTGCAGATAAGTTGTTTAACATGAATGCTTGGAATGGCAAATTATGGCACGTTTTATACTGTTTTGTGAAGTAGTAGTTTAGACAAACTAACATTTCCCGTCACCTTTGTGAGTGTGGTTTCACTGTGCCAATTGTTGCTCACATCTACCTACAGGTAACCATTGACCTGGCGATACATGTCAAGAAGTATTATCCCAACACCCGTTCCATCATTTTCAGTGGACGTTACTGGTTTTGAAATCACATCTCCGTGATCGCTTGGTGTCTATGATGATATGAGATATAATAGATTAATTTAATTAGATTGATTGTTGATTTATTTATTCTGACAATTTAAGTACCTATAACAGGTTTTATGTAGATGTATAGCACAAAGATACAGTACTTCTGAAGGCGGTTATAGCCTGAGCATGATTCTTCCACTATACGGTACGGTTATAACGTTTTATTACGTGCAGTTTTGAGGTGCTTGCCCAGCTACCCAGTATTACATATTTCCACCCGGAGCCCTAACAGGTTGCATACAGGCGTGACTCGCAGTAACTGAAACCAATGCTGTACCCATAGATGGTTGCTAATTGCTTTGCCCAATCTGCCTGCAAAAGGAATGCCAAGAGTTGTCAAGTAACCAATTGGGAAGTTGAGATTATGGCAATATTTAAGGTTTGACATCTTTCATTGTATTTAATTAGAAAAGGTGTTGAAGTAGTTTTGCAATTGGGGCATTAGCTGACAAGAGACTCAAATCACTGACCAAGCAGCCTTGCTCCTGTGTTCGGGTTAGTATCTTGTGCAGTATTTTATACAAGGTCATTGGTAGAGGAATGCAGTATATAGCAGTAAAGTGAAGGCTTGCGATTTTTCTAAGTGATGTGTGCAGTTGTGTCATTGCAGAGATGCCTTCCGTGAGCTAGCTGCGTTCTGGTGCAGCAATGTAGAAGCATTCTTCAAGGTTGTAACTAGTATTGCCATTGGTTGGGAAGCCCACCACTGCAATTGCACAGCATCGGTGATAGATCTCTCGTCAGGTTTTTATTGTAAATAAACTAGAATTGGTGAGAATCGACTTTGCCGTCACTTGTTGTGTGGATTCTGAGCAGTACCGTCGAAGAATGTCTGCTTAAACACTGAATAGCATACAGCATTTTGGTAGCAAACAATTTTATGTTTGTATCAAATACTGTTTGCTTCTGTTGCAAATTGTATTCAAAACAGAAATAAATTTTACATAATGTTGCAAATTAGTTGCATTGTGCTTGTATTATTAGTTGTGGTTTCAAAAAGATTAGATGTGTTTATTCTGTGCCCGTAGTCTTACAAAGAGAAAAGTAAGGTATTCCCATGAACTCGGACAAACCAAAGTATACTCAGCACAGATGTGTTCGTGGCATTACTTACTATATTGTAAACCTGATTTTAGTAACGTGTAGTAACCACTAACCACAGACGATAAGAACAATTAAAAGTTTCCACTTTAGTTCCACCACATTTTATTTTGAAATCTACTGTTCTGATAGAGATTTTCAATGTAAAGGCTACACAATTTGTATAAAAGTTGTAGATTTCATGTTCATTGTGGCATTTGAGGTCTTTTAGCTGACAGCTAAACGAAGGTCGGGCCGATCAGGCATGATTTAGCATATCATGCACTATCAATATCTGTATTTCTCTATAACTCTACACCCGTGGTTCATAACCTTGGGTATGAAATGCTTTTTATCTTTGCTTTTTAGAAGTGGCTGTTCCTCTCACGTATTTCTTGTATTGCCCCTGTATCCTTATATTAATGAACATATTTGTACTCAGACCAAGCAAATGCTCTATCAATTGTGGTTCTGTATCGATGACATTAAATTTAGAATTTTCAAAGTTACCACTCTGGGCAGAATCTGCGTGTTTACTGATTTATAAAATAGCCCCTATCGTGTACTGAAATCAATTCTGACCCCCTGTTACAGCCTATGATAGTAAACTAGATGCTGCAGGTCTTGAACAAATGTTACAATGCACATTCTAAATGTTTATAATTACTCACAAATGTAGAATTGCTGCAATTTACTAATTAACTAATGTAAATGGTAACTTTTTTTGTGCATGATGTACCAAACGTTGATACACAGTAACCAATGATCAGAAACTACATTACTCATGCTACCTCATGCTAGTTTTTCTGCCATTACCTGGCGTTTTGGCATCGTTGCATTTAATACAAGTGATAAAAGGCTTGTATGTTTAGAGTATATATATATATCGTATATTCATGCTTATATATACCGTGTACATACATCACGCACAATACAATGGTAATTGTCTGTGCAAACTCGTACTTCATTACTAAATACGATTATATAAAAATTACATCACATTCTAAAAAGGAATGGATTTGAAAGTTGTCACAAAACATGTTTAACTTAAATGTGTAAAGCTAAACAGTATGCGCTACGAATATTTGTTCTGTTCAAGAACATGACATTTTCAAGAAATTAAAATTTTCACTAATATGAAAACATGCCCATATTTACAACAGACATAAAAGCTGACAGATTAAAAAGCCAAAACTATTGATGGATGCATGGGAGTGAGAGGGTAGGTATAGGCATAAGTAAAATCAGGAGCGTATAAAGAAGGAGAGCGTACACCAGTGAAATGGTGAAACCATGTTGCAGTATTAGTCGAATTAAGAAACTGCCCGTGTTATTTTGACGATTCTTTGCGGTATTATTAATCAGCTGTCCTACCTT
The DNA here is from genome assembly GCF_000485595.1 of Priapulus caudatus. Classification (NCBI taxonomy): domain Eukaryota; kingdom Metazoa; phylum Priapulida; class Priapulimorpha; order Priapulimorphida; family Priapulidae; genus Priapulus; species Priapulus caudatus. The sequence goes on along the minus strand of NW_014577215.1, from coordinate 133,404 downwards.
GTTAGTATAAAACAAACTGCTTGTCCCTACGATGCTCCTACGCTGAGATAATGAGCGGTGAACCGCCGTATTTCGCCGAGAACCGACTCGAGATCAGTGTTTACTGCGACTGTCTCTCGCTGTAGATTTTCAGCGCTCATTATCTCAGCGTAGGGGCATCGTAGGGACATGCGGTTTGTTTTATATTAACAAGGTAGGACAGCTGATCAATAATACTGCAAAGAATCGTCAAAATAAAACGGGGAAAGTTTATTAATTCGACTAATACTGCAACATGGTTTCAGCATTTCACATTTTTATACGCTCTCCTTTATATGCTCTCGGTAAAATACATCTCTCTATACATATTTTGTTTAGCACCACACTAAATATACATATAACCATGAATGCCTATCACTTTCTCATGGTCCTAAACATATCTGGGTTTAGGAGCTTGTTTTAAAAGAGGCAAGATAGAAGGGCAGGTATTCTTTGATACTTACACATCTTATAAAGGGTAAAATGCAGACACCCTACAAACGAACCAGTGACTGGGACAAGACTACTAGGTGATGAAAGACAGTTGCTAGCAGTACCAGCAAATTAGTAACTGGGTAAACGTGTTAGTAGCATAGCTGGGGCAAGCCAAGAACGGTGGTGATTGGCACAGAAATATTGATCAAATGTTGTACATTCCATTTGGGCGCAAGAGCTGTCCATTATAATAATACATGATACCAACAATAAAGTATAACGTTCTACACTCTCTTGCACCATACGACACTATAGAAACATTTCTTTGCTAAATGATTGTATTTTTATGTTTACTGGCCAGTATATTGTACATGCAAATATCGAAAAGCCAAGTAGGCTTATTTGGAATCTAGCAACTTCCATATTATGCTTGGTAGAGAGATTTGTAAATATAGATAGGGAAGTTACGGGCTGCAATAAACTATTAAATAGAAAGAAGAAGGAAAAGAAGAAAAACGAGTCAAACAAAGGTAAAAACTGACCCCTTTCAGTTTCAGGGCTGTGGGTTAGGGTTTTTGAAAAACAAGACTCCACACATGAAGAATTAATAATCTCTCCGTTGGTAGCAAAAGCAATTTACGAAAATAAGCTCTGTTATTAGGAGCTTAATATAATATCATAGTATACCCTGTGAATTAAAACAAAGGAGACTACCACACACCTATAGCTCTATATGACTCCACGACATAATTAACAGTGGTAGCTACCCTGTAGATGGCAGCACTGCACGGGCAGTAGCTAGCAGCACTTGGGCATATCCATGTTGTCTACATGCGGGTGTGTGTTGCCCTGGTGTCCCAGCACACCGTCGATGACATCATTCATGTTCGTGTTATTGCCGTTTTCTATCAGCGAGTTTAGTCTGAGAAGACTGTCACACAGTCTGGAGATGCGCACAGCCACTTCATAGAATGCCTCCTCCACTCCTGCATGACAGAGCATGTACTTACTAATAAATCGTTTGCTCTCACTTTCTGCCCTTTTCCCGCCCTCCCTTCCCTCCTTCTAAACTAGCTCTGAATAGCAGCCAAAGACAAATGACATTAACTGAGGCAGCTACGCCACACACTGGTAAAACAATTTCTAACTGTCAAGTTAACACAATACTGTGATACAGCAGCACAACATTGCATGTTATTTTAAACAGCAGCATCCCTGGCTATTGCATACCTGTGTTCTGGTAAGCAGACGTCTCCTGGAAGACGGCACCAATCGAGGCAGCAAAGTTGAAAGCTTCTTCCGTTGGCACCTCCCGCCTATCCTCAAGGTCGTGCTTGTTGCCCAGGAGACACAACACAAGCGGGTTGTCTACATTGCCATTCAGCTCTACGCCATAGAAACCCAATAAGATGCATGTGTAAATGTCCACTGCATACTTTGTGTTCATATAGTTGGAGCTTTTATCAGACTAGCAGGCTTATCCTGAGAAATATCGAATCTAGCCTCACAGTGTTTTTATACCCGTCCCTGTGTCCAACTACTATTGGACTAGGACAACGCTGTCTCAGCTATGCATGCAAAATCTTTGCAATGCATAACAGAACCAGATATGGTTCGCAGTTATATGTTTCAGCACATCACCAATGTACAATGCACTATTATGAAATCTGTGACAATACAATTAAATGATTAAGCTGGAAATAAAGTTTGAGCCTGTCAGACAAAAAGACTTTTATTGAAGGGGTACAGATTCTTGACTCTAGTATAAAATAAGTCAGATTCTGGAGAGACACAAGCCTCTAACCCCGGAAACAAGCAGAGACTCACTATCTCTATAACTGTAATTCTTACCTTCTACCCAAGATTTCAAGTCAACGAAGGATGAATAGCTTGTGATGTCATATACCAAAATAGCAGCATTTGTATTCCTGTAGTACAAGGGAGCCTGAAACAAAGCCATGAACATGATATATCCATGAGAAGGCTTCTCTCAATGTCTCCATTGTCACATATATATTCAGCAAAAAAATTCGCTTGATACAGGTCTTCAGAATCTTCAACAAACCGACTGGCATTAAAGTATGTTGAGCAACACAAGTATAAGCTCACCATTGCTCTGAATCGCTCCTGTCCAGCAGTGTCCCAAACCTGCATCTTCACTTCCATGTGTCCCAGATTTCTGCAGAAATATTAACATTCAAACATTAAATTTACCTGACGTACACTAGATGTATCCGGTACCTGTGTTTCACTAAGTGGCTTTGAGGATCTTCCCCACCCCCAATTATTTTTATTAAAGACGATGTGAGATTCATTTTGAGGTTTTGGTACTTTCATGTATATAAATTATATGCCTGCAGAAATTTAGATACACAACTGAATTATCCACAGGGCTGGTCAGCCCAGACATTCTACTGGAGCTGAATTCTAACCGCATTTGGCAAGCATTTGTACCAGGTCAGCTTGGTACATTGAATTGTAATGCAAGGTATTAGAATTTGCAGATTGTTTCCTGGTATACAACGACAATTACCCCCCCCCCCCCGACTGTCATTAGAAAAACCATTTAATTCAAAACCAAACAGTAGATAGTTCTAGGTGTACCTGCAACCAGTAATCGACATCGTAGAACACTCACACTTTGCAGGCACAATATGAAGCTCCTATTGTTGGACTGACATGCTTGTCAAATCTGCTCCCTTTTAACCTCAGTATCACACTTGTTTTTCCAACTGCTGTAAAAACATTAAAAGCAAAAGGCTGACTTATAAAAATTGTTATACTCACAATTATTATTATTATAATTATTAAGTTAGTAGTTGCAGTCATAGTCACAGTCACACCAGTAGTAGTAGTAGTATTAGTAGCAGTAGTAGTAGTACTATTATTATCATCGTCATCATCATTTTATTGCACTTTTTCTCCGATTAGCTTTAATCGCTGCCTGACGTACAAACAGGTTCAAGGCACAGGTACTGGAACATCCTAAACCCGAAATCTAAAAGTTAGTCTCGTACAATCTTTAGCGTAATGAAGGCGATCAGCGTATTATGTAAATAATCACATATAATTATACGTGGTAAAGGAGAAAAATGAATTTACGTAAATTATTATACCTTGCGACCCAAGCATAACAACTTTGGATATTAATTCTCTCATTTTAAAAGCCACAGTCACAGAGGTATATTCTCAATGAATATGGCGAAGACGTCAAGAATGTCCAGAAGATGTCAGCCTCCTTCCATTGTCCGTGCTTGATAGATAGTAGCTTTATTATGTCTACAATTGCAAAAGAGTCGAGTCATCTGATTGAATGCACGTTGTCAAGCGTAATCATTGCCAGCCACCACTGAACGTACGCGTATAACATAACAAGTGTTGTAAAACTTAGATGCAGAACAACAACACAACAACAAGACAAGACAAGCTCAAACCCCACCATTCACTCACTTAGCTCTGCCAGTGTAAATAGCCCTTCTATCGCTCAGCATCGCTGCGAGGGTCTATGCCCCCCAGGGTACTGCCGGAACGTAACCTGGGTACGGTCCGGTATACCAGAACATACCCTGGTACTATCTAATATGCCGGACCGTACCTCGCCTACTCCACTAACGAGTCTAGGGAGTTGCCTACGCCTACTCCCTAACCCTAACCATATCAAATAGTCACCAGGGTACGGTATACCGGACAGTACCCAGGGTACGCTCCGGCAGTACCCTGGGGACATAGACCCTATGAGCCTCAGCATCGCGACGGACGGCTGTGGTATATTGTCATTAGCAGAGGCATATCTAGGAAAAACAGCGCCCGGGGCAAGTGCTAAAATTGTTTCACTTCTGACGCCAATAAAAAAAATTAAGAAAAAAATGGAATGTTGAGTTTTTGGTTGTTCCTAAGATTAGGATGCCAATACTTCTAAACTACAGCTACTATCCCAGGTCCAGGTAACAGGGGCGTGTACAGGATTTGTACCAGGGGTTGTTTCCAAACTTGTGAGCATGCGAAGGGGGGTCTGGGGGGCCCTTGCCCAGAAATTTTTTGAAATTAGACCCCCTTAGATGCGTTTTCTGCGCGAGCAGGGGGGTGTCCGGACCCCCTGGACCCCCCCTGTACGCGCTCCTGGGTAATCAACTTGTCAAATAAAGGATTGAATTATTTCAAGATATCATTTAGTAGGCAGATTGTTTTTTTTCCTTGGCCTTTTTGCGTTTTTTTTTACCTTTGCCTTTTTTGCGCCCCCCTGAAGGACCCCCTGAAGTGAACATGGCGCCCGGGGCACGTGCCCCCCTTGCCACCCCCCTAGATACGCCACTGGTCATTACTTTAGATACAATAATGGTACAATTAACACAACAAGGGTATCGTGTTGGGTTACACTAGTATTCACTATTGTAGGACGCAGTGCATAACGTAGTACACCGACGTAGTACATAAGTAGTCCGTCGTAAGTACAACAACAATATATAACTCACTGCTTCCTGGCGCTGCACCGGACGCAGGTCTACGTGCAGGCTATAGCCTATAGGTTACACGGGCAGAGCAGTTTTTTACGCCCACGGTTTTAAAAGTCAAGTAAAAAGTTATAGACTAGCAAGAATCAGCAAACCATGCAGCTTCTGCTCACCACTTCAACATCAGCGTATCGTTTAATTATGACACCTCTAACCTTAGAAATAGCCTAGGCTAGTGGTGCCAGTCGCATATTTACTTTCTACAGACAACTATTTACTTACAAGATTTCGTCCGAGCATTTGTTGCGCATGCGCTGTTCATGTTGTTGCGCGTGGCCAATCATCATCATGTAGTCTGCAGCGTAGAGGAAACTCGCATGCTATGGTTCTCAGCGGCCGTGAATTTCGCTCTTGCTACCTCTCTTTATTTGTAATGTGTACGTTTGTACAATAGTAGATAGCATAGTGTTATGTCATTGTGATATCTATTGTCGATAGCTTTAGCTTGGAAACTTGTATTATCATCCCAGGAGCGTAAATCCCGGGGGGGATAATGGGGATGGCCTGTACAAATATCTCCCCTGAGATTCAAAAAAAAAAGAAAACAAAAAGAAAGAATTGGAAGAAGAAAAAAGAAAGAAATGTGATTGTTTCAATTTCAGCGTAATGCATGAGAAATGAGTTTTTTTAAATGTATGTATAACTGTATAGCCTACACGTATACAGTATGTCACGATCATTTAGAGTACAGGGTCTCCAACCCTGTGAACTGCAAATGCGGAATGAAATTGATGGACAGGGGGGGGGGGGGGAAATTAACCTTGGCTGCCGCAGGCAGGCCCGCGTGCCGTAGGCATATTATGTATTGAATATATTAAGCTTCTTTGCAGCAGATAGAGAATTGTCTGTCTTGACGCAGAAGTGAGATTTACGGATTATGTGCCTTTGAGGGCGGCAGACCATGCAAATGAACTCTTCAAGAAAATGTTTCCAGACTCACAAATAGCCAAAAAGTATGGTTGCAAACATACAAAAATACGTGAAATTGTGAGAAATTGTAATTCTTACCTGTGTTTTAATACATGTACTATTACTATAGTAACCTAACTGTGTACGCTCTCTGAAAAGTCATGAAAAGTGTTTTGAATCCTAACTTGTAGGGTTGAGTCTAGGGTTGAGATAGTGTCATGAGACATGAGAATATGGCCCACAGTATGCCTCAGATTGCAAGAAAATGACTTAAATATTTCAAATCTTTCTGGGGGGGGGGCATGCCCCCACACCCCCATAGCACTGGCATGCCTACGGCACGCGGGCCTGCCTGCGGCAGCCAAGGTTAAAAGTGTGCCGTCTTCTTTCGGAGTTATTATATAAAATTATATAAAACACTACAGTTTGCAGCTGTCAGTATTTCGAAATATGTCCAATTTTTTTACTTTATTGTTGTCAAATTTGGCATGTGCGTGCATGTATGTATGCATGTATAAATGTATGTACGTGTGTTTGTGTGTGTGTGTGTGTGTGTGCGTGTGTGTGTGTGTTTGTTGTTTGTTCGTTTGTGTGTGTATGTGTGTGCATGTGTGTGCACGTGTGTGTATGTGTGTGCGTATGTGTGTGTGTGTGTGTGTGTGTGTGTGTGTGTGTGTGTGTGTGTGTGTGTGTGTTTGTTGTTTGTTCGTTTGTGTGTGTATGTGTGTGTGTGTGTGTGTGTGTGCGTGTCTGTGT
>NW_014577215.1:109548-126765 GCF_000485595.1 Priapulus caudatus | reverse complement strand
CAGGAGGATGCAGGGTAACGTACGAAGCAGAGAAGATGCGGGGTAAAGAAGGAAGAAATGAGATGAGGATGCTGGGTAAAGAAGGACGCAGTGCAATGAGGATGCAGGGTATAAAAAAACACTGATATGAGATGAGGATGCAGGGTAACGTACGAAGCAGAGAAGATGCGGGGTAAAGAAGGAAGAAATGAGATGAGGATGCTGGGTAAAGAAGGACGCAGTGCAATGAGGATGCAGGGTATAAAAAAACACTGATATGAGATGAGGATGCAGGGTAACGTACGAAGCAGAGAAGATGCGGGGTAAAGAAGGAAGAAATGAGATGAGGATGCTGGGTAAAGAAGGACGCAGTGCAATGAGGATGCAGGGTATAAAAAAACACTGATATGAGATGAGGATGCAGGGTAAAGAAGGACGCAGTGCAATGAGGATGCAGGGTATAAAAAAAACACTGTTATGAGATGAGGATGCAGGGTAAAGAAGGACGCAGTGCAATGAGGATGCAGGGTATAAAAAAAACACTGATATGAGATGAGGATGCAGGGTAAAGAAGGACGCAGTGCAATGAGGATGCAGGGTAAATAAGAAGCACTGTTATGAGATGAGGATGCAGGGTATAAAAAAACACTGATATTAGGATATTCATTTTCAGGTTTGTGAAATTACCGTATTACTTTCACTCGTGCGTGCGTGCATGCGTGTGTGCGTGCGTGCGCGCATATATATATATATATATAATACACTATGAACAGGAACAAACTTGGCTAACCAAACTAAAACACTATCACCTTCTGTGATGACAGCGGAACACACCTGTAACGTTACAGTATCTGTGTGTGTGTGTGTGTGTGTGTGTGTGTGTGTGTGTGTGTGTGTGTGTGTGTGTGTGTGTTGCGTATGTTCGTGCGTGCGCGATCGCGCGCGTGTGCGTAAATTATTGTGGGCTTGTGCTCGTGCTAGTATGTGATGGCTATCGCCGGTCATCCCCCCCCCACTTACACCCTACTTTTACCCACTTACAGGGTATTTACGCCCCTGTATCATCCATTATCCAGGTTGAATTTCTAACCTAAGTAATTTTCTTAATTAGTACAAAGTTCTACAACAACTTACAAGACTTTGAACTATAGTACTAGGGCCTAGTAATTAAGTGGCAAATGATTGTCTTATGAGCAACTAGTTTTTACTATGACGTACGGCTGCTTGAGATGGTGTGATTACCTGATTGTGCTTTGTATTGTATACAAAACGAGCTACTACTTCACTTCAGTTTTGTTTTTTAACAGTTAATACTACATATACTACATAATTTTATTACATAAATCTATGCTGAGATACCCCTAACCATATGAAATGCACAATCGTCACAAAACATCGATCAAAATCAATTTAACATCGGCCTTACGTCATTTCCTTTGGGCGGCAGGTCACCGAAGTGTCCGGGCCCTCTCCCTGTACAAGGGACTTTCGGCAGAGCAATATGCCACCACATTGAAGTAGCGAAGGTGCATTTTTCGATGCGCACCTTCTCTAGGCATTCCATACTCCAGATTAAATGCTTAGCGTCAGCCCTACGTCATTTCTTTTGGGCGACAGTATCTATTAATTGTCCAACTTATAGTGGCACTTTATAGCGGCGCACGTGTGGGTCTGTGCGTGTTTGTGCTCACGCGCGCGTGTGTGCATGCGTGCGTCAGTGCGTGCGTGCGTATGTGCGTGCGTGTGTGTGTGTGTATTATGTATGTGTGTGTGTGTGTGTGTGTGTGTGTGTGTGTGTGTGTGTGATTGCGTGCGTGAGTGCGTGCGCGAAGCGTGTTGGTGGTGGTGTGGGGGGGGGTTGTGCGTGCGTGCGTGCGTGGGTGCGTGGGTGGTGCGTGGTGATGCGCATGTATACGAATACATTTGCGATCGATTACATGACTGGACGATGCTGCCACCTCGAGGCAGTAACTGGCATTACAATTAATTATATGACTGGAGATGCTGCTACCCTCGTGACAGAAGCCGACATTACAAGCGGAGTTATTGCCTACTATGACCATAAAATGATCGCCCCGAAACATTTCCTATAGTACACTTTACTTTAAGTTTCAGGCAGTAAGGTACCTATACTCGGAGTCATGATTAAGTTAAATCGGGTGGCGATCCCAATATTTATCTTGTGCGGCACTGCCCTGCCTTTCACATGACCCTGTAATAATCTAACTAATAATGTCATTAATAAAGGGTTCAGACTGCGGGCAACTTTGGTGCGTTGTCGCTCAAAGGCAAAGCTAATCGGTCGACCCAATGAATTCTCTCTTCTCTCTATCTACTCTCTCGTCATCCTTCTCTCTCGTCTTCTCTCTCTGCTCTCGTCTCATGTCTCTCTCTCGTCATCTCTCTCTGTCTTTCTCTCCTCGTCTCTTCCCCTCGTCTCTCTCTCTCCTCTCTCTCTCCTCTCCTCTCTCTCATCTTCTTCTCTCTCCTCCCTCTCCGTCCCTCTCTTTTCCAGCTCGTCATCATCTCTCTCTCTCTCTCTCTCTTTCTCTTTCTGACTCTTTCTCTCTCTCCCCTCCTTCTCGTCTACTCTCTCTCTCTCTCTTCTCTCTCTCCTCTCTCTCCTCTCCCTCTCTCTCTCTCTCTCTCTCTCCTCTCTCTCATCTTCATCTTCTCTCTGTCTCTCTCTCTCTCCTCTCTCTCTCTCCTCACTCTCGCTCTCTTCTCTCTCTATGTCCTCTCCAGTCGCTCTCATTCCCTCCCGTTCTCCCCTCGATCCATGCTCTCATCTCTCTCTCTCTCTGCTTCTCTCTTCCTCTCCTCTCATCGCTCTTCTCGTCTCGTCGTCTCTCTCTCTCGTCTCTCTCTCCCCCTCCCTCGTCCCTCCTCTTCCTCTCTTCTCCTCTCCGATCAGTCTCTACTCCTCTCTCTCATCTCTGCTCTCGTTCTCCTCTCTCTCTCTTTCTCTCTCGCTCTCTCCCTTTCTCTCTCTTTCTCTCTGTTCTCCCTCTCTCTCACCTCACTCTTTCTCTCCCTCTCTCGCTCTCTGTCTACAAGCGGCATCAGCCACGCACGCACGTTACAGTTGTCACTGCGCGAACACTGCATATAAACTGTGTGACGAGCGAGCGACGTACATACCCTCGTTAATCAATACACGCCACCATGCATCTACTTTAAATATGTGTCAAAATAACCTTGTCACACTTGAATATATCACAGATACATTTATATTCTTCTAGTATTTCCAATACGCTGTCAGAATCATCACGCAGTAATGTTGCTACATGGGCTAACATAGGCCTATGCGAAATTACCGCGCTCCGATAACAAAATGAATGCTGGGGGCGATTATTCGCGCTTGACGTCACATGCGTCATGCAAGGCCACCGTAGCCACAGACACTTGGAACGCATGAATAGTACTGGTAAGTAAACATGAAATGTATTTACTACCAATATTTCTATTTTGTCTCTAAATGCATGTTATTGTCGATAATTTCCTGTAAATCCGGTTCAAATGCTCCTACGCAACCACACAATACTACACAACACGCAACCCACGCCGCTGTGCATCAACATAAAGACTAAGGCAAGTAAGAATAACAAGCAAAATTATCTCGAAAAAAGTTATATTTTGCAAAAATTATGCATTTAAAATGAAGAGGAGTTAACCTAGCATAGATTTATATGATAACATTCCATCAGTAGACCTCTCTTAATATATAGGAAGAAGATATTGCATGTAAGGTGCCCACTGCACATACCAGTCAGTACACAATCTGGCTACGGGATGTGTTAGCGCACACGCATTATTTCACCAGAGGAGTTATATTTTGTGATGAATAGGCATTTAATATGGTTAGGGGTATCTCAGCATAGATTTCTGTAATAAATTATTATCAATAGACCTGTGTTTATAATTACTAGAGCGCCCTAGCCTGTATGGTGTAAAACTCCTACTTAACCAGCTCCCGTCCTTGCCCGTTCCTCCATTGTCCCTCGCTCAGCCGCATTCTTGTTCCACCACCATTCAGCTATCTTCCCTGCTGCCTGTTCTCAGTTTTCCATCCCTTCCTGCTATCTCGAGCCGACCGGTGTGGGTGGGAAGCAGGTTCCTGCAGCGTACGGTATAGTCAGGTTTGGTTGGCATATGTTTTATTGTACAAGTGATGTCGTTGACGTCAGGTGGTAGTCCAGTGTGACGCTAGTGCGGCTATCTATACACCGATGATAGTGTTTGGGAGTACCGCCTTAGATGTATATAAGATAGCTTGATTCGGGTGTATAGTCGCGAGTGTTACGGTTAGGGTTAGGCTGGTACGGGTAGGGTTGGGGTTAGGGTGGTCTTAGTGTTTGGTGTTTGTTGCGTGCGATTCTTTGCTATACGGAAAGGGTGTGATGCGGGAGTTGATATGCGGTATTATGGGCTATGGGCGTGATGCGCAACACCAGCACCATCGCGTGTATGATTAACTTCGGAGATAAGCGATGTTGATCCGTGCTATGGTGGGGGCGTGCGTTCACGTGTTAAGTTGCACGGAGGATACTTTGGTTAATGGAAACATATGCCGACCCCTGATATAGTGCTCGCAATATGGTGCTCGCAATATCTCGAGAAGAAGAATTTTTTGCGATAAATACGGGCATATAAGAAGTAGAGCGGAGGTATTCTAGGCATAGATTTACTGTGGATACATTAAATACAGTAGACTCTCTTAGGACAATGAGGAAAAAGGATCTTGTATATAAGGTGCCCTCGCGTGCAATCCAGTCAGTACCGCATTCTGGGCTAGCGTGAGGGCCGACTGGTGTTAGCGGACACGCTTATGGTTCACAGGGAGAGTTAATATTTTGTGCCGTATGCTATTGGATTTAATATGGTCGTTAGGGGCTATCTCAGCGCACTCCGCTCTCTCCTGTCACCTCATTATTATATAGATGAGGAGGCTGTCTTTATGAATAAGGAGAGCCTAGTCTGCTAGGGGTAAAAAATCCTACTCAGCTCTCGTTTCCCCTGTGTCTCCTTGTTCCTGTCTCAGCGTGCTCATTTGTCCTTACGGCCTCAGCTGATCTTCCCTGCTGTCCTTTTTCCGGGGTCGCGTGCGGGGTGGATGAGTTTCCTCCCTTCCTCTATCAAGCCACTTATTAACGCAGCTGTTTTCCTAAGTCTTCGTACTATACGGCCTTATATGCGTGCTCGCGCTCGATGCGCAATATCTCCCTAGAAGAATAATATTTTGCGAAAAATACGCATCTAAAATGGAGAGGAAGTATTCTAGCATAGATTTATGTGATAACATTCCTTCAGTAGACCTGTCTTAATATAGAGCAAGCAGATATTGCATGTAAGGTCCCCGCTGTATATTCCAGTCAGTACACAATATGGCTACGTTACTGTGTTAGCGTATACGCATTATCTCACCAGAGGAGTTATATTTTGTGATGAATATGCATTTAATATGGTCAGGGGGTATCTCAGCATAGATATCTGTGATAAATTATTATCAGTAGAGCTGCGTTTATAATTAGGAGAGTGCCCTAACATGTAGAGTGAAAAACTCCTACTTCACCCCGTCCCGTCCTTGCCCGTTCCTCCATTGTCCCTCGCTCAGCCTCATGCTTGTTCCACCACCCCCTCAGCTATCTTCCCTGCTGCCTTTCCTCACCCTCTTCCCTCTATCTCGCCCTCTCTATCAACAAGCTTTATTATGCATGTAGTTTTCTATAGTCCGTACTGGACGCCTGTAACGGTGCTTGCGCATGCGCAATATCTCCCGAGAAAAATATTATTTTGCGAAAATTATGCATTTAATATGGAGAGGAGGTATTCTAGCATAGATCTATGTGATAACATTCCTTCAGTAGACCTGTCTTAATATAGAGGAAGCAGATATTGCATGTAAGGTCCCCGCTGTATATTCCAGTCAGTACACAATGTGGTTACGTTACTGTGTTAGTGTATACGCATTATCTCACCAGAGGAGTTATATTTTGTGATGAATATGCATTTAATATGGTCAGGGTGTATCTCAGCATAGATACTTGTGATAAATTATTATCAGTAGACCTGCGTCTATAATTAAGAGAGTGCCCTAGCCTGTAGGGTGCAAAACTCCTACTTCACCCCGTCCAGTCCTTGCCCGTTCCTCCATTGTCCGTCGCTCACCCTCATTCTTGTTTCACCACCCACTCAGATATCTCCCCTGCTGCCTGTCCTCAGTCTCCCCCTCTCTCTCGTCCTCTCTATCATAAGCTATGTCATCAGATGTCATGCATGCAGTTTTCTATAGTCCGCACTGCGCGCCTGAAACGGTGCTCGCGCATGCGCAATATCTCCCGAGAAGAATAATATTTTGCGAAAATTATGCATTTAATATGGAGAGGAGGTATTCTAGCATAGATCTATGTGATAACATTCCATCAGTAGACCGCTCTTAATATATAGGAAGAAGAGATTGCATGTATGGTGCCCGCTGTATATTCCAGTCAGTACACAATATGGCTACGTTACTGTGTTAGCGTATACGCATTATCTCACCAGAGGAGTTATATTTTGTGATGAATATGCATTTAATATGGTTAGGGGGTATCTCAGCATAGATTTCTGTAATAATTTATTATCAATAGACCTGTCTTAATGAATAGGAGAACGCCCTAGTCTGTAGGGTAAAAAAAACTCCTACTTCACCTCCTCCCGTTCTCCCCCTTGCCTCCCTTGTCCCTGTCTCAGCCTCCTCATTCTTCTACAGCCCTCAGCTATCTTCCCTGCTGCCTTTTCCCAGTTTCCCATCCCTCTCCTCTATCAGCCACCTATATTAAGCAGGTTTCCTCAGTCCGTACTATACGCCTGATATGGTGCTCGCGCATGCGCAATATCTCCCTAGAAGAATAATATTTTGCGAAAAATACGCATCTAAAATGGAGAGGAAGTATTCTAGCATAGATTTATGTGATAACATTAAATCAGTAAACCTCTCTTAAGAAATGGAAAGAAGATCTTGCATATAAGGTGCCCGCTGCACATTTAAGTCAGTGCGCAATCTGGCTACGGGAGTGTGTTAGCGCATGCGCAATATCTCACCAGAAAAGTTATATTTTACCATGAATATGCATTTAATATGGTCAGGGTGTATCTCAGCATAGATATCTGTGATAAATTATTATCAGTAGATCTGCGTTTATAATTAGGAGAGTGCCCTAGCCTGTAGGGTGCAAAACTCCTACTTCACTCCGTCCCGTCCTTGCCCGTTCCTCCATTGTCCCTCGCTCAGCCTCATTCTTGTTCCACCGCCCTCTCAGCTATCTTCCCTGCTGCCTTTCCTCAGTGTCCCCCTCTCTCGTCCTCTCTCTCAACAAGCTATATCATGCATGCAGTTTTATATAGTCCGTACTGCACGCCTGAAACGGTGCTCGCGCACGCGCAATATCTCCCGAGAAGAGTAATATTTTGCGAAAATTATGCATTTAATATGAAGAACAGTTATTCTAGCATAGATCTATGTGATAACATTCAATCAGTAGACCTCTCTTAATATATAGGAAGAATAGATTGCATGTATGGTGCCCACAGTATATTCCAGTCAGTACACAATCTGGCTACGTTACTGCGTTAGCGCATACGCATTATCTCACCAGAGGAGTTATATTTTGAGACTGCCTATGTGCACACACACACACGTGCACACGCACACGCGCACACGCACACGCATACACACTCATTAGTGATGTGATATAATAGTATATGTAAATCCGAATGTGCGATGATATTGATTATAAGGCGATGGGGTTTGCCCCTAACCCCCCTCCCTTCCGTGTTACGGAGGCATTCAGCACGCATGCGCAGACGAACGCCACCAACGTACAATGCGGACACGAACAAAAACGCAAAAAGACGCGAGTTGCATAATAATTTAATGTGTCGTGTGTATTAAATTCATGGGTATAGAGATATACAGTGAAGAAGTGCCATTATATAGTGTCTTACAACAACATGATTGTCATAGCCAATATTTTGAACACAACGTCCCAGCGTGAGTGCGGTACGGGAGCGCGAATGAGCGTGCGGAGTGGTGTTGATAGTGTCAACGACAGCTTTGCTCGCGCGCTCCACATCAAAGACTCATTACTATATATATTAAACACTTCATAAACACGTACAGCATGCCGAGCCGTGTGCAGCGTGAGAACAGGCGAGAATATAAACATATCCATACGATCAATATAAACAGGCTTTGTTTTCCCATAAACAATCGAATCACAACCTAACCATTACGTGTAAATCCCATCGTAATACGTAATAATAATAATAATATAATAATAATAATAATACTATTATTATTAATAGTTTTCGTCTGTGAGCGGGAACTGGGGGCGTGATGACTTATAAACAACAGCCGATTGCGTCGTCACGGCAGACGAACTTTCCGACACGGACGCCCCACGAGCGGCCATCTTGCAATTCTCGCATTCTAATCGCCAACGCAACGCCGAGCTAATTTCATGCCGAAATATTTGTACGGAGAAGGGAGTACGACTCCGGAGTAGAGCCACTTAAGACGGAATCTATCGAACTGCAGTCGATTTTTGACTCTGTAGTAAATCGCGACCGTTCAGGACATTCTAACGTGGCTACGTGTGCGTTTACAGCTTACTGCGTTGGCCGCTATGCTTTCGACATTCGACGACCGCCGCGTGTGGAGCAAACCCTTGTCCGCGACATCTTATTAAACACGACACGGAATAGTAAGTATTGTTCTTGTGTCAACAACATAACAGCAATAAATCATAATTTTTTGTTCGAGAAAAAAATAAGTAACGCACACCTGGCACGCACACACAAGACACACCAGCACTCTCCGACATGCAAACACACCACACCACTCGGACAATGAGCGTAAGTGGCAGCACGCAAAACATCCGAAACAATCCCAACATACATCAAACTGTCTCCGAAAGCTCCGTTCGCCGCACACGCCACCTGGTGGCGATCGCGAGCCTCATCCAACTGCCGGCGCAGCAGCAGTAGCTGATAAAACTGAAGCTAACACCGCTACGGTGTGCCGGACCCCCCGAACAGCTAACTCTGTGCACGAGCTGCTAAACTCAACAAACGAATTCCAACTTCAAACGTTTAACGGTAAACTTTTTAACGTTTTAAACGGATCGTAAAAACGACTGTCAACTGATAAAAGAGACACTTTGATAAGACCACGCGTGCACGCAGCAAGGCGTGCATGCATGTACATTCTATAGACGTGACAGCCAACCCGCACTACGGCACGTAGACCTATTCGGTTAGACAAGGCTCACGCTGCACCCGTCAACAACACGCGCGGCGTCAGGTAACGGGAAGGTCGCGTCAGTCTAGCGGCCGAAATATGCGAGATCTTCCATCAGGGGTCTCTCTCCCCTAACAAATTTTAAATGCGTGTTTTTTTCGAAAAATGTAAAAAAACACCGCACAGACGAAGATCTGACTTTGAAATAATGCCCCACATAAAAATCAGTAGAGTTGATATCCGTAATAAAAACCCGGCGCTACATACGGCGTTTGGCCACCATTTTGAACTTGGCTAAGCTCACCCTTCCCTCTGGAACCCCATCCCCCCCACTATCATCATGTGGCACAGCAGTTATTTTAGCACTTTAATTTAACTGGAAGCGACGCCCACCGTGTGTTACAAGTAGAATAATAAAAAAATTGCCTATATTAAGGAGTGTAACATTGTCTACATGCAATATCAATCACACACGCGTTGTGGTCACACCCGTTCACATGCATGTCGTCCTGACCGCATCCAACAAGACAGCGCGCGCATGCGCAACACACACCACAAACAGAGACGTTGGTTGCATCTTTTGGCGGGTTGGGGAAAAAACATCTCGCGCGTTCTCGCGAGAAGGTCACTGTCGCTACGTCTGTTATCTGTTGTCTAAATGAAACCCCACAGAGTGACGACCAGTGGATGACCGTATTTTGCTCGTTGTGGCTTTTCGTGACCGCATATATATATATATATATATATATGTTTTTATGCGGGGAGAAACTGAAAGCGTAAATGGCAAAAAATTGCCGATTCGAATAAAAAGGGCTCGTCGTTGCCGAGCGGGTACGCGCACACACGCGCGCCCCACCGCGCTGCCCGCACATGTGTCATCCCCTAACCACCGCGTCCTCGACGGTAGCGTTATTTTTAATAAAAAATATAAAAAGGCACAATATGTACAATGTGAATAATAAACGTGTAACAAGCAACATGTTCGAAGCTAAATAAATCGAGTGTTAAAACATTAACTACACACCTCGTGCAACGGGTAATATCGCTAGTCACTGGCTCCACGATAAGTATAAACTCTTCTCCCACTACGCCCTTCTTCCTCGTTATACGGTATGTACACACACGCTTCCAGATTGTTCAGCTTACCACTACGTCACGCACGACCTTTGAACTGTTTATGACATCTCGGTGCACATATCACGTGCGACACAGTAATAATAATTATAATCATGCCCATAAATGGAGACGTTTATCTAAACTATACACGGCCCCGCGCACGCACGTACGCGCGCGCACACATTTGCTAACCGGGGGTTTACACAGTGTCACTTGCGCTCTCGTTACTTCGTGCCGCCGCTCGGGGCGCCACTAGTCCGACCAGCCAGAAGAGTTGCTTTAATATCATCACAGCTTTGGCAGCCGACTCCTGTATTCATAACGAACGCAGCGCCGCCGCATGCGCCGACGCAATATGACGTCACTGCGTCCGCCGTGCCTTGTCAGTCGGCTCCTCGCGAGAACGCGCGAGAGAACCCTCGGGCAGAGTCAGTGGTGTCACGTGACAACCTACGTAGGATGACGTCACCGCGAAGTGTGACTGCATCGAGTGACGTGGGGTCGTGAGATGTGGGGGGGGGGTTAGGTTGTGGGTGGGGTGGGAGTTGTGTGGTAGTGGAGGTAGTATGTGGGTGGGTGGGGTGACATAAGTGGGCGAGGTGGAGCGGGGTGTGAGTAGGGGGTGAGAGTTGAGGCATGGTGTCGGTGTGGACGTGGGTGGGGCAGAGTGAGGGTGTGTGTGGGGCAGAGTGAGGGTGTGTAGTGGGTGTAGGGTGGGTTGTGGTGTGGGGGTGAGGTGAGGTGTGTGTGGGGTAGGTAGGGTGTGGTGGTGGGGTGAGGGTGTGTGTGGGTGGGCAGAGTGAGGGTGTGTGTGGGGTGGGGTGAGGGTGAGTAGGGTGGGTAGGCATGTGTGTGGTGGGGTGGGCGTGGGGGGGGTAGGTGAGCGTGAAGCGTGGGGTGGTGTGTGTGGTGGGGTGTGGGCCGTGAGTGGGGTAGGGTGAGCGTAAGCGTGGGTGGGGTCGGGTGAGGCAGGGGGTGGTAGGAGGTGAGGTAGGGGTGGGGTAGGCGTGTATGTGGTGGGGGTGTGGGCGTGAGTGGGGTAGGGTGAGCGTGAGCGTGGGTGAAGTCGGGTGAGGTAGGGTGAGTGTGGGCGTGTGTGGGGTAGGGTGGGGGTGTGGGCATGGGTGGGGTAGGGGGTGGGGTAGGGGGTGAGGGGGTGGATATGCGGCTAAGAAGCACCAGTGCCTACCGTTGACACACCATCTAGCACGACTCGTGAAGTGCACTTTAGGGTGAAATAACACAAAGCAATAGTGTACGCAGACACCAGCACGCGTGCACGCACGCACGCACGCAGACATACAAGCATGCACGTACGCACACGCACGTACACACAAACGCACACGCACGCAAACATACAAACACGCGTGCACGCACGCGCACGATATGTGCACGCGCATATATGCACGCGCGCACACACTTAGATTACAACGAATGAATATCACGCAGTTCATTATTACTTGATGGGTGGTGGTAAAGTGAGCGGGGGAGGGGTGCAGTAAGATAGAAGAGCCTTGTTGTGATACTTCAGCTCTCGATCAAAAACTCGCGCGTGTGGACGACAGACTGCTGCCGAAGCCTGCCCGTGGCGCCACCTATGCAGCCTGGCTCTGTGCCTCGCCCGACAGCCCTGTACTGTCATTACCATCGCACGCACGTGCAGGCACGCACGCACGCACGCACGCACACAGGCACGCACGCACGCACGCAGGCCCATCGTCACCGTCACTAGTGTAGGGAACTCACTAGTGTCTCTATCGACCTCTAAAGACAAGCCTCTGACGTCAGTACCGTGGCGCCCTCTGTTGGCGAACAACGTCGTGCGAAAGACGCACATGCTGCGGATCACTTGTCGAGGCATGCAGCCGACCGGCAGGTGGTGACGCGACGGCTCGGCGCGGGCGCGCGACACACACACACGCACACACACACACACACACACTACACTAGCACCATGGTGAATGTGAGGAAGCGGGAAAGTGAAGAAAAACCATCAATCGCATACATGCGCACCGCAATGACGACGCACCTCGCGACTCGCCACCAGGGGGTGCCAGGGGAGACATCGCCGCCGCCCCGGGCGCCCCCTGGCGGCCGAATATTGCTTTGTGTCTTTGCTTCACTGGCCACTCTCGTTGACACGAGATGTTTCGATACATTTTGACACAAGATTATATGAAAAATCCGCTACGCGCCCACCGCTGCTGCCATCTGTTGGCGCGTAGATTAAACAACAGTGCAACAATATATTCACAACCACTGTTATCAAGACCACTGGCTGCATATTTATATATGTATATGTATATGTATGTATATATATATATATATATATATATATATACATAAAAACATGTAGCCTTACGGTTGGCCGCCAAGGGTATGAAACGCAACGGCGTATATAATCAACTTTCTGCTATAGTACTCTAATGTGAACCATTCAAAAAATGCTTATATAAAAACGTACTACAAGTTTACGATAAAAATCACCTCACTCTCATGCCTTTTGATTGCCGGGTGTGTGCAAGTTACACAATGAAGTATATCACACGCAAGTTACACATGTACTAAACGCCGTATCCGAGTAACGGACCGATCGACGAAACCCCCTGGCAGGGGGCGCTGGCGTTGCTCCTCGCTCGGAAAACTACGATTGTCGTCAGTTCGTCTGAAACGACGATGAAATGCATGTGGCCGCGCCAACAGACGTGCCACCAGGTGGCGCCACCACGTACCGCCGGCAAACCGGCAACGTGACAACGCCAGAGGGCGACAACGTTCCGTCAACGACGACGACGGTTTAGCGGGGGCGGCACCAGGGGGCGCAGGCGCGGCCGTCAGGGGGTGGCGGGGCCGGAGCCGTTGACGACGATGTGCTTGTGTAGGCTGTCGTTCTGCGAGTGTCGGTTGCGCGATTTACGCGTCGAAAAGATCTTGTCGCAGCCGCCGACCGTGCAGCGGTACGTCTCGCGCGGGTGCCGCGTCTCAAAGTGCTCCTTCAGGATCAGATTGTCACGGAAGCTCTGGAAGCAGACGTGGCACTTGGCGGCGCCACCGGGCTCTGCCGGCGGACCCGCGCCGCCGCCGTCCGACGCCCGCTCCTCGCTCGAACCGCCATCGTCGTCGTCGTCGTCGTCATCGTCGTCGTCGTCATCGAGGGGTGGAGTCTCGCTCTTATCGCCCGTCTCCTCGCCATCGCTGCCGTTCTTGTTGTTCTCGGCAAACTGCCGGTAGAGGTCGCCGCCGTACGACTGCGCGTCGTAGATCTTCGAGAGGAATTCGTCGCGAAGGCTCTGCGCGTCGCCGTCGCCGCGGCGACGCTCGTCTTCCGGCGTCGTCGCGGCAGCAGCGCCCCCTGCCGTCGTCGTCGTCGTCGTCGTCGACAGCAGCTTGCGGTGAAGGTTCAGGTTGGAGCTGTGGCGGTCGCGGCTGCGCTTGGACGGGAACGCCGCGTTGCAGCCGTCCACCGTGCACGCGTGCATCAGCTTCAGGTGCACGTTCTGGTAGTGCGTCTTCACGCCGAAGTAGTTCTGGAACACCTTGCCGCAGGCGATGCAGCGGCGAGGGTTGTCCGGATCGATCGGCACGTCGAGCGGCGCCCCCTGCTGGTGCGCCGGCGGCGAGCGCGACTCGCTAGAGTACGGCGACTCCGGGTCCGACGCTCCGCCACCGTTGTTGCTGCCGCCGCCGCCGTCGACGCCGTCATCGTCGTCGTCGTCGTCGTAGTGACTAGAGTTGTTGACGTCGCCGTTGTCGGCGGGGGTGCGCTCGGAGGCGGGAACGGCGGCGGGAGCGGGGGTGCGCTCGCCTGTGAGAACAGCAGCGAGGCGGCTGTTGAGTGCCGACTCCGCGGGGATGGGCGCGGCGGCGGCGGCGGCGGCGGCAGCGGCCGATATCTCCTTCATTCGTTCCGCTAGCAGGGATTCCATCTGCCGCAGCATCTTGCTCTGCAGGCCCGCCCCGTAGCCGTCGCGTGCCGACCGCCGCGGCGCCTCCACGATGGCACCTCCGCGTGGTGGCTTCTCCTCATCGTCAGACTCCGCCCGGAGTCGCTTCACCCCTAAAAAAGACGGCGCGTCATCGTCGTCGTCGGCGGCGGCAGCGGTGTCGTCGCCGCCCCGTGTCGTCTTCTCCTCCCCCGCTGCCGGTGTCTCGCTCACCTCCTCTGCCACCACCGGCGTCTTCTCCCCAGCCTCCTGCTTGACCGTGGCGGTGGCCGACGCAGGTGCCGAGGGGGCGCCACCGGAGCTGTCGTCGTCGGCATCGCTGGACGCGTCGTCACTCACCGCGTACGCGTCCGTCATCTGCGCGCAACGCGTAGGCGTCATGCTCTTGCGTTTGCGTCCGACGCGCTGCCCCGCCGCGCCGCCCCCGCCCCCGCCCCCGCCCCACTTCACCAGCAGCGAGCAGGCACTGGAGGAGACAGGCATGTCAGCGTCATCGTCGTCGTCGTCGTCGTCATCGTCATCCTTGCTCGAGTCGTGGTAGACGACGACGCCGCCGTCGCCATCGACGATGTCGTCGTCCATCATGGCGGCGGCGGCGGCAGCGTCGAGCGACCCTCGACTCGAGCTGCGACTCAGGTCGAGGCAGCCCTTATCGAGATGGTACGCCGACGGCACCATCGTCGGCGGATAGTCATCCCCGCTGACGTTCGTCGGGCTCATCTGCAGCCCACCGGCGCCCCCTGCGTGCGCGCCGCAGCCGCCGTCGCCGCCGTGGTGCGACTTGCGT
The DNA here is from genome assembly GCF_000485595.1 of Priapulus caudatus. Lineage (NCBI taxonomy): Eukaryota > Metazoa > Priapulida > Priapulimorpha > Priapulimorphida > Priapulidae > Priapulus > Priapulus caudatus. Next base: position 111,659 of record NW_014577215.1, on the reverse strand, counting down.
CGCAGGCTCGCCATGTGCAGCTTCGGGTTGGGGTTGGCGCTGTGGCGGTTGCGGCTGCGGCGCGAACTAAACATCATCGTGCAGCCGTCGACCGTGCAGCGGTGCATCTCACGAAGATGCACGGCGCTGAAGTGGATCTTCAACGCGCCCTTGTCACAGAACGTCTTCAGGCACGCCTGGCACTGCACTCGCTTCTTGCCCGTCGTCGGGTTCACGGCGAGCGCGTTGAGGCCGACGGTGGCGCCCCCCCACCGCCGCTTCACCGGGTGGCTCGACTTGCGCATGTGGCGCATCAGCTTCTCCTCGCTGAAGACCGCCGCGGCGACCGCCGCCGCCGCCGCCGCGGTGGCGCCCCCGCCCGCCGACCCGGCCGTCGTCGTCAGATCCTGCGGCTTATCGTCGTCGACGTCGTCGTCCATGTCGCGCGGCTCCTCTTTCGGTTTCCGCCGCGCGTCCAACCCGGACTCCGACGACGGTGGCGCCCCCGCGGCCGCCGCCACTGCCGCCGCCGACTTCTCGGCGAGCAGCGCCGACGCGGCGGATCCGAGGTGCCAGCTGAGAGCGAGCTGTGGGTTGAAGATGGAACTGACGGCCGATTGTTTCTCGATGGGGGTCGTGTCGGGGCTTCCTCCTCCTCCTCCTCCTCCGCCGCCGCCGCCACGCCGGAAGTCGTACGGCTGCATGCTCTGCAGCTTCCCGAGCGGAGAACTGCTGTAGACGGGGCTGGCGCTCGGCAGCGGAGCGAAGCGCGTCGTCGCGGCGACCGATGCCGCGCCGGGCGATACGGCCGATAGCGCGCTCGACTGAGGAGAGAAAGAGAGAGAGATGAGGATGCGTTACCGTGACGACGCTCGACTGCAACAAGAGAGAGAGAGATAGAAAGACACACCGCGAGAGAGAGAGAGAGAGAGAGAGAGAGAGAGAAAGACACACAGCAAGAGAGAGAGAGAGAGAGAGAGAGAGAGAGATGAGGATGCGTTACCGTGACGACGCTCGACTGCAACAAGAGAGAGAGAGATAGAAAGACACACCGCGAGAGAGAGAGAGAGAGAGAGAGAGAGAGAGAGAGAGAGAGTGATTGTAACACGTAAGAAGGTAATGCAATAAATAAAAAGAATGATAGAGGTCAAGAAGGATGCAGAAGAGGAGGATGCAGAAGAAGAGGATGCAGAGGAAGGTGACACCGAGCATGAAGATGACGCAGTGTGGGAGGTTGCTGCACCACGGCAAGGTGGAGTGAGAGGAGGAGGAGGATGAGTAGGATGAGGAGGATGAAGAGGATGGGGAGGCTGAGGAGGCTGAGGAGGATGAGGAGGATGGGGAGGATGAGGAGGATGAGGAGGATGAGGAGGATGAGAAGGATGGGGAGGATGGGGAAGATGAGGAGGATGAGGAGGATGAGGAGGATGGGGATGAGAAGGATCAGGAGGATGAAGAGCATGAGGACTGGAGGATGAGGAGGATGGGGATGAGGAGGATGAGGAGGATGAGGAGGATGAGGAGGCTGAGGAAGCACTCACCTGTAGAAGCGCGGATCCGGGAGACGGCAGCGACGTGCTGCTGAGAGCCAGCGCGCGCGACGCCGTCGTAGATGGCGCCCGCAGGAACGGATTCGACACGCGGTTGCTGCGCTCGATGAACTTACGGATGTCGGATTCGGTGCGCGGCGTCAGCATCGAGTAGTCCGCCGACTCCTTGCTGTCCTGCAAGCGACAACGCACGGACACCGTCAGACATCGAACACCATGACACCATGAGACACCGTGACACCATGAGACATCAAAACGCACGTTTTCACTAACGCTCGGACACCATGAGACATCAAACCTCACATACTATCATTAACGTGTGGATACCATGAGACAGTGAACACCATGACACCATGAGTCACCATGCCACTGTCAGACATTGAACCGAGTGGACACAATGAGACATCAAAACGCACATGTTGTCATTAACGCGTGGGGATGTTTCCCAACAGATTACCAACCCTAACTTGGAGACTCTCTCTGAATGTTTAGGACGTGTGCGTGCGCGTGCGTGCGTGCGCGTGTGTGTGTGTGTGTGTGTGTGTGTGTGTGTGTGTGTGTGTGTGTGTGTGTGTGTGTGTG
>NW_014577215.1:105972-108212 GCF_000485595.1 Priapulus caudatus | reverse complement strand
CTTTCTCTATTTATCTCTCTCTACTTCTCTCATTCTCTTTTTCACCCCCTTATCTCTCTCTTTATGTCTGTATCTATCTTTACTTCTCTATCTCTCTCTCTCTCTCTCTCTCTCTCTCTCTCTCTCTCTCTCTCTCTCTCTCTCTCTCTCTCGCTCCCTCTTAACCTCATCCTCTCACTTTCTTTCTCTTGTTCATGCCGCTATTTGGTATCCGGTCACCTGCCATTCCACTGTCGCTGTCACACGCTTGTATGTATTCCACTAGACAGGTCACATCATCACTGTCACATGCTTGACACTTGTCACTGCTCTCGCTTGTAACTCATCAGTATATATATATTGTAATTCATTTAGCGACAACTTATTCGTGTCTAGTGGAGAGGATAGTGGTGTCAACGAATTTCGCATCGATTTCATAATTTCGGTTATACCTAGCATTCGCCGTGTTAGACACGGCTATTTATTTTAACCGCAAAGAGCGACACTAGACGGCGCTAGCGTCGTGCTGCACACGAGTCGCACGAGGGTTGACCTGCATTCCAGCACAGATGACGACGCGTGACGTCATCCGACGTCCATCTTTGACCACCTTTCAGCGAAAATCCACTTACAAGCCGTGCGCGCGTACGTGTGTGCGTGCGCGCGCGCGCGTGCGTGTGTGCGTGCGCGTCGTCGCGGCCGCGCGCGCTTCGGTCACCGAGGCACAAATCAAGATGCAGTAATAATGGCATGGCCATGTAACAAAGTCCAATCAAATATCAATTACCGAGTTAGATGACGGGCGAGACTGACTCTACCATTCCATTAGGTTCGCCGTACCCCCCTCGGGTAGCGCAAACATCAGGCAAACTCTATTAACTCCTGCCCGCCATCTAAATAATTCACGCGCAAGCCTGACAAGAGGGACACCACTTACTTGCAGTGCGTACTTAGGATTGTATAGAGTTAAATTAGGCCGGGCTGTGAGTGGATTACGTATAATGTTCGCTGGTTGAATCGAATCAAGCAGTGCATGCATCATAAGTGTTACGTCTCGGGCTTGCGCGCGCGCGCCGCGCGGCCGCGGGTGCCTCCGTCAGGGACGACCGCCAGACACGGCGGCAGCAGACGCCAGCCGTCAGTCCGTCCGTCCGCCCCCCTCCCCGCTAGCCGACCGCTGCCGCGTCTGCGGGGGCGACGCATATACGCGTCATTGCCCGACGCTGCCGCTGACGCAACCGCCCACCAACGCGTCTGCCGCGCGACGCAACCACGCAGACGCTCGCGTCGGCTTGCATCGTTAATCGTCGTCGCCGACGAATTATTGCCGCACTAGCGTCATCGCTACGTCGTCGTCGTCACGGCGTCATCGCTACGGCGTCGTCGCTACGGCGTCGTCGCTACGTCGTCGTCGCTACGTCGTCGTCGTCACGTCGTCGTCGCTACGTCGTCGTCGTCACGGCGTCATCGCTATGTCGTCGGCCGCACGGCATGATGGTAGAAGATTTCTGTTTGGAGGATTTTTCGCGCCGACGCATGACGTCGCGATACACCACCGCCGCGCCCTCTACCGTGTAGTGCAGCTACGCCCCTTACCGTGTCGCGCTCCAAGTCACCCTCTGCTGTCACCTACCATGACACTGCGAAAATGTAGCGTGACAAGCTGCGTGACAGATTGACAACGCGAGAAGCACGCGTGGTGACAGTCGGTGACAGTCGCCGCGACACGTGTCACCGGCGCTGTGACATGCACGTAATGAGTGCAGCCGATAGGTTGACATGCTGTCACACAACTCCTGCTGCCGGCTGTCATCCGACTCCACGAAGAGAAATCGATTACTTCTCTCTCCAACCTCCCCCCTCCCCCCTGCGCGCCTCTACACATAGACTCGCCCCCTCCCCCTACATCAGGTATCTCTAAATCTTCGGTGATCGCCTCGCAGCAATAGCAGCTACTTCGCATGCAGCTCGCGTAGTTAACTACAACGGAAACCATTAACAGCGTAGAGAAAGAAACCCCGCCGATGCAATGCATAACAACTCACAATTAACGAAAATAGCGATGAGTGCGTTTGCGAGTACGTGCGTGTGTGTGTGTGTGTGTGTGTGTGTGTGTGCGTGCCTGCGTGCGTGCGTGCGTGCGTGCGTGCGTGCGTGTGTGTGTGTGTGTGTGTGTGTGTGTGTGTGCGTGCGTGCGTGCGTGCGTGCGTGCGTGCGTGCGTGCGTGCGTGTGTGTGTGTGCGTGTGTGTGTGTGTGTGAC
>NW_014577215.1:91902-105111 GCF_000485595.1 Priapulus caudatus | reverse complement strand
GAGGGGAGAGGGGGAGGGAAGGGGACGGGAAGGGATATTTCTTGATTCTCTGATGTAACGACTCTCTCTTCTTTGCGAAATTCGCGCGTTTTTTTCGTGTGCACCCAGACACCGAACACAATTCGAATAATGTGACAGTTTGCCTCTTCCGCCCTTCTCCCTATCGGGCTTTCCCGCCAACCCCTATCCGGGCGAAATATCCCGCAACGGACCCCTATTGCAATAAAACCATTTTCGTGTTAGATTATTACGATGGTCATTTGCATGCAATGCGCTCGCGTGCGGCGGCCATATATAGTGGCGATGACGGAGGTGATCGAGTAAACGTTGACGATATCAACGTGGTTCCCTTCGCGTCTTCATTTCTCGGAAATTATTTATCAATAGCTGGATAACCATCCACTGACTTTAACACGTACAGCCTCGAGTTTCGATGAAGACGACCCCTTGGAAACATATCTCTGGATTTGAGGACACTTTTTCTGCTCCGTCTTCAAAACCGCCCCGACAGCAACTCACCCAACCTGCAATGCAACTCTGCATGCATGAGTTAACATGTAAGAGCTCTCTAACCATGAGGATTAAGAGGGTGAGCGGGTTCATTCATCACACGCCCTTGTAGACTGGCCGGCATGACGTTACGCGAACGCGCCTAGCCCCACCACCACCATCATCATCATCGTCATCATCACCATCATCATCATCGTCATCATCATCATCATCATCATCATCATCATCATCACCATCATCATCATCATCATCATCATCACCATCATCATCATCATCATCATCATCATCATCATCATCATCATCATCGTCATCATCGTCATCATCATCGTCGTCATCATTATCATCGTCATCATCACCACCATCATCATCATCGTCATCATCGTCGTCGTCATCATCATCATCGTCATCATCATCGTCGTCATCATCAGCACGCGATGAATCAGTGAAGGTGAGTTTTTATGAGTCGACAAGCTGTTCGCTCCTCAATCATTCACTNTGTGTGTATCTGCGTGTATCTGCGTGCGCGCGTGTGTGTGTGATAGAGAGAGCGAGAGAGACGCGCGCATGCAGATACACACGCACACACACACACACACACGCACGCACGCACACACGCACACGCACGCACGCACGCACGATCGCGCACACGCATGAACTCGTACGTACGGGGATCAATGACTGGGTTATAGAGAGGTGACGCGCTGTGTTCAAGCCGTGTAAACCCGCGTGCCATCGTACCGCCGGATGATGATTTTCGGTGATTACTTGGATCATTAGTCGCCTATTTGGTTCGTCTGCGTGTGTTCTTTACGAGATGGAATGTCGGTCTCACCCACGCGCACGGACGCACCACCACGAGCGCTTCCGCTAGCTTTACGACACCACACACCACCGACCGCACAGATCCGATTCGCTCTTGAGCGTGCGCGACACAGCGTTGCGTGTGTCACGTGTAGCTGGAGCGTGCCACCAATCACCGGTGCGCCGTGTGTGTGATGGTTGTGCAGTGCTGGACTATCCTAGCACTTGCAGCGCGATCGTCTCTCTCAGCTCATCTCGGGTACTCACCACATCACACGCGCCCACGCAGATACACGCAGATACAGCACACAACACACATCACAAATCACAAACACACGGCACACACACACTACACACACACCAACACCACACACAACCCAACACACCACACACAAACACACCACACACGCACCACGACAAACACACACCATAGCAACTACCACTTGACCACATCCACACACTCCACCCAATATACTCCACACTCTCAGCTTGGCTGCGAGTGACCACACAACACCTAAAAAAAACTCCTTCATGCCGCACACACACACACACCACGCGCCTTGATAAAAAACAAAACAGCATTCGGCCCAATCTTGCAATCTATGGTGGCCTATTGTTGCGCTATGGGCATCGCCCGCTACACTGGATTCCACTAAACGCTGCACGCTGGCATTCTACGCCTCATTCGCAATTTCCAGCCTAAGCCAGTTAGACATCTCCAGGCGCGTCACTGTACACGCTGGGCGAGTGCGCGGTGAGCGGACAATAAAGAGCAAAACTAAAGGAAGTAGCGCGAGGCAGGAGGAGCCAGACGACCGAGGCGAGGAGGAGAGTAGCGGATAACGCAGACGGAGGACAGTAGTAAAGAGGAGCGAGCGGAGCAAGTAGGAATACGCGCGAAAGGGACCACCAGGGAATCAAGCAGAGGAGGGCGACGAAGGGGCAGACGGAGCACGCACACGCTAGAGGGGAGGGAGGGAGATGACGACGGAAGGGGGAGCGGGATGTGGGAGGGGAGGGGGGATGGGGAGGGAGATAGAGGAGAGGAAGGCAGAAGGGGATGAGCGGGGCGGCTGCGCGAAGGGGGCGGGAGGGACGTGAGGGGGAGGGAAGGCGGACGGGACAGGATATTCTTTGATTCCGCCTGACCGTCTGAGTGTAACGACTCTCTCTTCTTGCGAAATTCGCTGCGTTTTTTTTTCGTTGTGCACCTAGACACCAACACAATTCGAATAAGGTGCTGACAGTTTGCCTCTTCGCCTTCTGCCCTATCGGGCTTTCCCGCCAACCCCCTTATCGGGCGAAATATCCGCAAACGGACCCCATATTGCAATAAAAACCATTTTTCGTGTTAGATTATTACGCTGCGTCAATTTGCACTGCAATTGCGCTCCGCGTGCGGCGGCCACTATTATAGTGGCGGACGGAGTGATCGTATGTAAGCAGTTGACGATATGCACGTGTTCCTCTTCGGGTCCTAATCTATCTCGCCGAACGATTATTTTATCAACTAGCTTGAGATAACCACTCCCACTCGACTTTAACACGTACAGCTCGAGTTTCCGGTATTGACGTATGAAACTTCGCGGCACCCCTATGAAAAAACGGCCATATACTCTGGCTTTTTAGAGCTTGACCTTTGCTTCTGTCTCCGGTCTTCAAAACTCGCCCCGACTAGACTTAATTTCCCCTCATCCCCAACCTGCAATGCAAACTCTGCTGCCATTGCAGTTTTAATTGTGAAGTAACATGTAGAGAGCTCTCTGTCGCTACACCATGCATTGGATATTAAGTGCGAAGCTGGCAGCGGTCGTGAGCGGCGTTCATTCATCACCACGCCCTTGGTATAGACTGCCGGCATGACCGTTACGTCGAACGCGCCTGCCCCAACCCACACCATTCGGGATCCGTCATCGTTCATCATTCATTACTCATCATCCATCAATCATCATCACTTCTATCGACCACTCATCAATCATCATCATCTCGTCATCCATCGTCAATCATCATCGTCGTCATCATCATCATCGTCTATAATCACGCACCATCATCATTCATCGTTCATCTTTTATCGTCTCTTCGTTTCTTACCCGTTCTTCATCATCATCATCGTCATCATCATGTTTTATCGTGTCGTGCGTCATCAAGCCCACGCCGCATGAATTTTTTCAGTCTGAAGCCGTGTCATGTTTTTATGAGTCGAGCAACTGTTCGCTTCCTCAATCATTCACTCCGGCTACCAAGCAGGGGACACGGACGTTCATGCACCGATCCCACACGCACACGCACGCACCACACACGACACACAACATACGCCGCGCCTGCGCACGCCACGCACACGTCACACGCTTCACGCATCGCAACGCCACGCTAGGGCACGCGCAATCGCCACACGCGCACGCACACACACAGCCTGCAACCGCTCTAACTTGATTGCGCCGCAGAACGAATACGATAGCAAAAATCTCGAACGGGAAATATTTATTCATATTTTCATTAGAACAATACATTACGATTCAGTGACGTATGCTCGTTTAGTGGTATTGACTCAGCAGTGAGCGGCGGGGAAGGACCCATGGGTCATCTGTAGTCATCTGCCGCGTGATTAATCGTTTGCTTATTAACGATTAATGTTCGACTGGTTTCGCAGACGCGTTTTGCTACACCGACGTGTTTACGAATGATGTTTGCGAATTATGTTCGCGAATTATGTGTACGAATTATTCTCGCGTCGTGTTATAAGTGCCATAACCATGCAAGAGCGAGGGGCAGAGGAGGACGGGATGAGGGGGTGAGATCTTGCTGCACATACATGAAGAACCCGGCATTGTGAGAGAGACGGCAGCAGAGACCGCAATCTGGAGAGAGGGAGAACGGAGAGAGAGAGAAGAGAGAGGAGAGAGAGAGAAAAGAGAGATAGGTAGAAGACGATGAATCTCGTAACGATAAAAAGAGGTTTTAACGAAGTAGCCATTTCGGGGACAAAGTTGAATTTCTCCACGCTGACCGCCTTGCCGCGCGTTATCCCATTGTTTCCTCCGCCGCCCCTCCCCCCCTCTCATCTGCCTCCTCCTTCCTGCCCGCCCCTTCTCTCCACTCGTTCTTCCATTTCATACCTCCTCCGCCCCTCCCCCTCCATTCCTCCTCCTCCGCCCCTCCTCCACCGGCCCCGTGGCCCCTCCGAGTTCCTCCTTCTCCGCACTCTCCCCTCCAATCCTCCTCCTCCGGATCCCCTACCCCCTCCACTCCTCTCTTCCGCCCTCCACCCTTTCACTCACTCCTCTATCCGCCGCACCTCCTTCTCAATTCACGCATCCTCCCCTCACTCCTCATCTCCGCCCTCCCCCTCCACCTCCTCTCTTACCGCCCTCCCCCTCCACTCCTCATCCTCCGCCCCCTCCCCTCCATTCCTCCTACTCTTAAGCCCCCTCCCCCGCTCTTTATTTCTCCTCATCCTCCGCGACCTTCCCCCTCAATTTCCTCATCTCGTCCCGCCCCTTCCCTCCACTCCTCCTCTTTACCTGTCCCCGGGTCACCGCCTCCAACTCTTCTCTTTCGCCCCTCCCCCTGCATTCCCTCCCCCTCACTCCTCATCCTCCGCCCCTCCCCCTCCATTCCTCCTCCTCCGCCCCTCCCCCTCCACTCGCTGCCGCCACGCCACTGCTCTCGAACGCGATAAACTCGCTCGGAGCGCTGAGACTGATGTTGAGTTTTTTTGCCGGGCGATTTTCTGTCGGCTCACACACTCGACGCTGCCAGCCCGATCTACGCACACGCATGTGATTTCTATCCTCAGCGTGAGAGCCGGAGACTCCACGCACGCACACGCACGCACGCACGCACGCACGCACGCACACACGCACGTGGAAATGCACGCACGCACGCACCCACACGCACGTACACACCTACGTACGTATAAGTAGAACAAACCTACACCAACGCGCACGCGCACGCACGCACAGACATATGCTAAAAACACGCACGCACGCACGCACGCACGCACGCACGCACACGCACGTACACACCTACGTACGTATAAGTAAAACAAACCTACACCAACGCACACGCACACGCACATGCACACACACACGCGCGCACGCGCACGCACGCACGCACATCTCGCCCGCATCGCACGTGCTTTTTCCCGAAATTCAATTTCAGAGAAAGGTCACGCATCACATCACCCACCAAGTACAACCGCCGCCGCCGCCGCCGCCGCCGCCGCCGCCGCCGTTGTCGTTGCCGCCCCATTTCGGCTGCGTGTTTGCACAACGTTACCGTGCCGCCGCGGCATAAAAAAACGCCGCCGCCACCGCCCCGCGGCGGCACGGGCGCAGCGAGCCACGGTAAGTCGGTGACGCTGGCAGATGAGCGAGCAGGCAACGGCGGCAGCAGCGGCGGTGATGTGTAGCGAATGTGACAGCTCATGACGTTCACACGCGCAACCAGAGCGAGCGAGAGAGAGAGAGAGAGAGAGAGAGAGAGAGATAGAGAGAGAGAGACAAGACGACGAGAGAGGAGAACAGGGAAGCAGAGAGCCGCGCAAGAGAGAGAGAGCGCAATACGAAGAGAGAGAACAAAGGAAAGAGAGAGTGAGAGAGAGAGAGAGAGAGAGAGAGAGAGAAAGAAAGAGCATCTGAGATACAAGTCCGCGAAAGAGAGGAACGCGCGAGAGAGAGCCCACGCCAAGAGACGAGAGCAGAGGAGAGAGAGACAACAGAGAGAGAGCAGAGAGAGAGAGAGAAAGAAAGAACGAGAAACGATGGGAAGGACAGCGAAAACACACAGAAGCACGCAAGCAGGCACGCGTGCATCCACGCGCATATTATACACGCGCACAGACAGACACAGGTATCAAGCTACGTACGTATCACGTACGACCATATACGTATGATACGTACGTACGTATCAAGCTAGCTACGTGTTCACGGGTCTGCCATGCCATGCGACGGCTGGGCGGGCCGGCGTACGGGGGGGGGGGCTGTAATACGGTGAGATATGCCACGCAGCACGCGGGCGTGCGTGCGTGCGTGTGTGCGTGCGTACGTGCCGTGACTTGATGGAAAACAGACGGTCGATGTGTGCGGTGAAGTTTCACGCTCGCTTTCTCGCACAACGATCGTGTCGCTGCGCGGGTGGGGTGGGGGTGCGCGAGGGTGGGGGTAGGGTGGGGTGGGTAGGGGTGGGGTGCGCGAGAGGCTGGGGGGTGGGTGGGTGCGTGAGGGGTGGGCGTGAGGGTGGGGGTGCGCGAGGAGTGGGGGTGGGGGTGCGCGAGACGTGGCGTGGGGTGGGGTGCGCGAGGGGTGGGTGTGAGGGTGCGCGAGGGGTGGGGGAGGAAACGACAACCTATTCGCACGCAGCAGCGCCTCCTGCTGTGCAGTTATGGTTTTTCGTGCGCGGCTGCGAGATCATGTTTCTATTTCAGCACACCCGATACATTTTACAGTAGGGGCTAGCAGGCGCATGCGCAGGCGGATTCGCCAACGATCGTGCGCGGGACATTTTCCTCGATGATCTATACGTACCCGTATCTGGCATGCCACACACAGTTATACCAGTTTTTCCGCTTTACAGAAGAGCCATATGAAGCATATCATCAAGACTCCATAATAGAAAATTTCTTCTAATTTTCTATTATGGATTCTTGATGTCATAAGTCGAGCCTATTAGTTGATCGCTAACTATAACAGCTCTGTGACATCGAATCATGCGCAGGCTGATCGAACTGTCGTGGGCTAGCACATTGGAAGCGTGTCATGTAGAGACTATCCATGTCACACACGTCTGTCACATGTGTTTGACGACACAATCTATTGTCACCTTCACTGATTACTCACTAACGGGTCTTGGTTCATTCTCCGCGTCTTACAGGTGTATGCATCTCTCTGCATTTTGCTGTCTTTCTCTTGATTCATTTCTGTTTCTATATTCTCCCCGCTCTATTTGGCTCTAGCTCGGACTTATCGCACATGGTTCTTTCTCACAATTAAGTTCGTTAATTCACACTTGCTTTCATTCTATCTTGCACTCTGGTGATGAGAGAAAGAGAGAAAGAAGGAGAGAGCGGGAGAGAGGGAGAGGTGTTAAAAACAGGGCGAGAAGGCGCGCGTGCGAGAGAGGGCGAGAGCGAGGGAGAGGGAGAGAGAGCGAAGGAGCGAGAGACTCGGAGAGGGCAAGAGAGGGGGGAGCGAGAGGAGAGAGAGAGGGCGAGAGGGAGAGAGAGAGGGCGAGAGAGGCAGAGGGAGAGAGAGAAGAGAAGAGGGCGGGAGAGAGAGGAGACAGAGAGAGGGAAAGCAGAGAGGCAGAGAGCGCACCAGCAGCAGCAGCAGCAGCAGCAGCAGCAGCAGCGATCCACTGTTTGCTTACATAAGCCGGAGGCTGACAGAAACAAGACAGGCTGCCGCATTCCTTGTGCCGCCGCCGCCGCCGCCGCCGCCGCTGCTGCATCTGACGCAGCCGGTACGACAGACGGCATGCGCCCGACACCCACCATTACAACCCAGCACATCGTCTGCCATCCCTCGACGTTCGCAGCGCCCCCTCCCCCAGCCAACCCCCCACCAACCCACGGCAGCACCCGCGGTCATCAGTAGGTGCAGCATATGCTGTCGACTTTATTTGACTTTTTCCTATGGTGAGGTTTAGTCCCTTCTTCTAGGCTTCATCGCGTCTGATAGCGGTTATATTAGGGTCTTTTTGTGGGCGTCGTTGCTTCTGATAGCGGTTATATTAGGGTCTTTTTGTGGGCGTCGTTGCTTCTGATAGCGGTTATATTAGGGTCTTTTTGTGGGCGTCGTTGCTTCTGATAGCGGTTATATTAGGGTCTTTCTGTGGGCTTCTTTGCTTTCTGGTGGGGATTCGTCAGTTCAGGTGCCATGCAGCCTTTTCGGCTGGGCTACAGACTCTGGTGAAATCGAGTCTCTGATGGATTCTAGTTTCATGTGATAGATATCATGTTTCTTTGCTGGCCTCCAGTCTCTGGTGGATACCAGTCTCCTTTGCTGGGCTCCAGTCTCTGGTGGATACCAGTCTCCTTTGCTGGGCTCCAGTCCCCGGTGGATTCCAGTTTCCTTTGGTGGGCTTACTGGGCTACAGTCTCTGGTGGATTCCAGTCTCTGCTAGGCAGCAGTCTCCTTTGCTGGGCCACAGCCCCTTCTCGAGCAGTTCGGTTTCCCGCCCAGTCTCACGCCAGCATGGCTTCAGTCTCCCTAACCGCCATCTTCAACGCCAGCAGCGCTGCTGCGTGCGCATGCGCGCCTTCATATCGCTGTGGGAACGAAAGCGAGGTAACGAAAAAAAACGCGACGTCTAAAACGCGATGAGCCGCGGGTCGACCGCTGCCGCTACTGCCGCTGCAGCTGCCGCTGCTACTGCTGCTACTACTGTTGCTACTGCTGGTGCTACTACGGCTACTGTTGCTACTGCTGGTGCTACGCTGCCGTGCTCCGCTACCGGCTGCTGCTGCTGCTGCCGCTGCTGCTGCCGCTGCTGCTACTGCTACTGCTACTGCTGCCGGTGCTGCTGCTACTGCTGCTGCTGCCGCTGCCGCTGCTGCTACTGCTACTGCCATGCGTGCGTGCGTGCGGGCGGCGTTGGCTTTTGTTTGGAAAAAATCGTGCCCGTCTCTCGGCGCGCGTCAACCAAACACGCGTTAGCGGGCGAGCACCGATGCCGCAGCGTTTACACGTTAGCGTGCGCGCGTGTATACACGCGCAGACTCCTGCTGATAAACACTTCACATCGTGGCCTGCGCACAGCAGCAGCGGCGGCGGGGTTTCACATGGCTTCACTGCTGAGAGAGAGAGTCTGGCGCGGGACGGGGGTAGCCTGGTGTCGTCGCTTGCGAGACTGGGGAAAGAGATTGAGAGAGGGAGAGAGAGAGAGACAGAAGTAGAGAGAGAGGGCGTGCGAACGAGAGCGAGCGAGCGAAAAATAGAGAGAGAAAGAGAAATAGAAAGATAGAGAAAGCGCGAGCGCGGGAGTNAGAGAGAGAGAGAGACAGACAGACAGAGAGACGGAGAGGGGGGGGCGAGATAATGATCAGTTTGCTTACACGATCGGCTCATCCATTTACAACAGCGCGGGTGAAATTAAAAAAACTTTTGCAACTCCTCGAATTTTCTACGCGTTTAATTATTTCTCGGGACGTATTTCGTTAAATATCTATAGATGAGGATAAGGATAGTGATGACGATGAAGGTGAGGACAAGGATGATAGGGATGAGGGTGAGAACACGGATGATAGGGTGAGGATGAGAACGAGGACATAAATGGGATGAGGGTGAGGATGAAAACGAAGATACATATGGGATGAGGGTGAGGATGAGAACGAGAATGATGCGGAAGAAAATAAGGACTATGAGGGAAGAGGTGCCTCCACCTCAGCCTCCGCCTCCGCCTCCGCCTCCGCCTCCGCCTCCGCCTCCGCCTCTGCCTCTGCCTCTGCCTCTGCCTCTGCCTCTGCCTCAGCCTCAGCCTCAGCCTCAGCCTCAGCCTCAGCCTCAGCCTCAGCCTCAGCCTCTGCCTCTGCCTCAGCCTCAGCCTCTGCCTCGTCCTCTGCCTCATCCTTATCCTTATCCTCAGCCTCATCCTCAACCTCAACCTCAGCCTTAGCCTTAGCCTTAGCCTTAGCCTTAGCCTTAGCCTTAGCCTTATCCGCATCCTCAACCTCAGCCTCATCCTCAACCTCAGCCTTAGCTTCATCCGCATCCTCATTTCTGTCTCCATATCTATCGTGCCGCATCCTTATCACCCCCTCCCCCCCCGGAGGCAGAGGCTGAGGATGAGGATGAGAATGAGGATAAGGATGAGAATGATAATGGGAATAGGGATGAGGATGAGGAGAAGGAGGAGGAGGAGGAGGAGGAGGAGGAGGAAGAGGATGGGGATGAGGAGGAGTATGAGAGTGAGGATGAGAATGAGGATGAGGATGGGGGATGAGGAGCGATGATATGATGCAGGCATCTTAAGCAGACAGCTGGATGGCGCATCAATTAACCAGCAGCACAGAGAAATCTCGCAAAGTAGCGACTGCTCACGAGAAAACGCAGCGGCGAGTCGCTCTCGCTTCTCTAGCAGTTGATTAGTGACCTGACAGCACAGATCAGGAATGCGATATCGCACCGAGCGACATGCCCTCGCGCGCACACAATACATTCCAGCCAGCTCTCCTCCCGAATGCACGTCAAGGCGCATCTGTGAGCGCGTGCATCCCACGTGTATAATGTGCCACAATATCAGCATAATACCATCACCACACGCAGCGCCGACTGCTCTCGCAAGCAACGCCTACTGGTGTTAGGTCGCACGTACGCGCATCGCACTCTCCTCGCCCACTTCCTCTCCTTCACTCTTCTCGCTTCCTTCCCATATATTCCCCCCTTCCCTACTTGCCATCACAAGCCCCCTTCTATCTCCCCTTTTCATCGCGCTTCCTCTCTCCCAACCTCCCACCATCCTCCTCTCCCAGCCTTCTCTCGGCGTGCGACATGGGTCACGGAGGTCGGGGGGGGTCACCGGCTTGCGACGTCACGTCGCCGTGGCGACGGTGACACGCGTGCGGGCAGACAGGAGAATGCGACGCCGCTTGTGGCTGCCGCCGCGTGTCGTAGACATATAGCAGACGCTGTAGCCCCTATATATATATATATATACATATATATACATATATATATATATATATATACATATATAATACATACATATACATATACATATACATATATGGTCGTCTGCCGCCCGCCTATCCCCACGGCTGGGTTGGCGGTGTGTGTCCTCATCCTTATAACCGCTATCAGAAGCAACGACGCCCACAAAAAGACCCTAATATAACCGCTAATCGACACGTGTGTGTGTGTGTGTGTGTGTGTGTTGTGTGTGTGTGTGTGTGTGTGCTGTGTGTATGTGCGTGCGTGGTGTGCTGGTGCGTGCGTGCCGCGCGTGCGTGTTTGTCGTGTGTGTGTGTGTGTGTGTGTGTGTGTGTTGTGGCGTGGTGCGTGCGTGCGTGCGTGCGTGCGTGCCGCGCGTGCGTGTGTTTGTGTGTGTGTGTGTTGTGTGTGTGGTGTGTGTATGTGCTTGTGCGCTGCGTGCTGCGTGCGGCGCGCGTGCGGCGAGCGGTGCGTGCGTGTGTGTTTGGTGTGTGCTGATGTGTGTGGTGAACTGTGTGTGGTGTGTGTGTGTGTGTGTGTGTGTATGTGTGCGTCTGCGCGCCCGCGTGTATGATGGTGTGATGGGAAGGAGTGTCATCGAATATCGCTCGTGGGGGGCGTGGGGGGGAAACTAATGACGACAAATTGCGACGGTTGGCCGCTACGTGACCTCCGTCGCCTTGACATCATCAGGGCGCGAGGTCACGCCGGGTCACGCTCGCGCAATCAGACGAGCATCGATGACAAAGATGGCCGTAACTGATTGCGCGCGTGCGTGCGTAGCTGGGTGTGCGTACGTACATGTATTTTCTTAGGGCAACGGTCGAAATGTGACCGTACTATATAGGCAGACGCTAGCAATCATAAACAACCATCCTCTATTCATCTCCTTGTGTGTATCAAACTGTCTGTCTGTCTCTCGTCGTCCACCGTGTCTGCCTGCCCGTCAGTCTGTCTGTCTGTCTGTATATCTCTCTCTCACTCGTTTTCTCTCTCAATCTCTCTCTGTGTCGCCCTTTCCTTCTTTCTCTCTCTCTTTCTGTCTCTCTCTCTCTCTCTCTCTCTATCTCCCTCTCTCTTTTTTCTATCCCTCTCTCCTCTCTCCCTCTCTATTTCCCTCTCTCCTCTTTCTATCCCTCGCTCCTCTCTCTATCTCTTTCTCTCTCCCCCTCTCTCTCTCTCGCTTCTCCTCCCCCCGCTCTCTCTCTCTCTCTATCTGCTTGTCTCTTTCCTCGCACGGCCGACCGATATGCCGAGATGCACGTAACTTCATACTTGTCACGCTCGCTTCCAAGGCCAACCAGCCAGCCATTCAGCCAGCCATCAGCCATCAACCATCCAGCAACCAGCCATGTCAGCCATGCCAGTAATCCAACCAGCATCCATTCCAGCACCCATCCATCATCATCCTCATCAGCAGCCAAGTCAGCCATCCAGTTCATCAACCAAGCCCATCCATCAGCCCCACCATCCATTCAGCCAGCCATCCATCCATCCATCCAGCCAGTCCAGCCAGCCAGCCATCCATCCATCCAGCCAGCCATCCAGCCATCCGCCAGCCCCGACCCTGCTCGCACGGTCTCTAATTGCCACTCATATTACGATTCTCATCGCGTCCTCTCACTCATTCGCTGGCTTGCTGGTTTGATCGTGTGAAAGCCCCCGCCCACTAGTCGCGCCTTCACATCACCTACATCCCGCACCAAGTCGCCTTGTGCTGCGGCGCTTTTACATGCAGAGTAATTCGGTACGATATTTACGCGCGCGGGCGAGTTAACGACAAGATGGCGACGACCGATCATTGTTGTGGCGCGAGTGATGTGTACGTGCGCGCAATGCGACAGTGAAAACCAACATGGCGGCCAGGTGACCGGACGCGTCGCCACGTGCGGGTCTTTTGTTGGTGTGGGAGATGCGAAGTTGTCGTTGTTGTCATATTCCAATAAAAAGGCGAGTTTATTTCTCTCCCAAAGCTTTCGCTCGCTCGCTTTCTCGCCACTCTTTACGTTCATTTCTCTTGCTCTACGTACCCGTATTAGTATCTCTCTCACGTTTTCTCTCACACTCTCCTCCTCCCGTCTCTCTCATTGTCTGTGTTTCTGTCTCGCCGTCTGTTAGGTACATATGTTTAAACTCATAATGAGCTTTTCGCATTGCATGCAACACACGCGCGAGCGCGCGCTCACACACGCACACACACGCGCACACGCACACACACACACGCACGCACGCGCGCACGCACGCACGCACG
>NW_014577215.1:87146-90627 GCF_000485595.1 Priapulus caudatus | reverse complement strand
AGAGAGAGAGAGAGAGAGAGAGAGAAATGGGAAGAGAGAGGGAGAGAGAGAGAGCGCGAGAACGAGAGAGAGGGAGTGAGAGAGACAGAGAGAAAGAGAGAGAGAGAGGGGGGCGAAAGCGAGAAAAAGAGAGAGAGAGAGAGAGAGAGAGAGAGATGGAGAGAGAGAGAGAGAGAGAGAGAGAGAGAGAGAGAGAGAGGGAGAGAGAGGGCGAGAGAGAGAAGCACGCGTTATAGGTCTTGTTTCGCTGCACGGGTCGCATCTCTGCGTAACCAGCAACTGCAACGCGATAGCAGGGAGACCCGCCCGTGCTGGCCAACAGTTCTGAAATAGAGACCAGCAGCTATTACCCTCGCAGTTATACGACACCCCGCTATTTACTCCTCCGCATAAATTACTTCCTCGCATCTGCTGCGAAACGAGTCCAAGCCTATAATAATACAAATATAATAACCGAGCGATAATTGATCCATACGATCCCATCACTCCCCTACCCTCACCCTCATCCATCATATCGATACGTCCCCCCAACTCCACCAGAAATCATACGCCCACCTACGACTGAAATTTCTCCCCACCCCCAATCTATTCGTGCCAACATAATGCGATAAAGCACCGAAAGAGGGCGGGCGGTCCGCGAAATTTTTTTTCCTGACCCTTTCAGCAAGCATAGTGTACGTCGTCAGCGTCGAGAGCCAGAGTTTACACAGAGTTGCTGTGCATTGATTGTTTAAATCGCATTGTTCGCTTGATTGTTCGCTTGGACGCATTGTTTTTTTCCAGCTCGCAGCTCGCAGCTCGCAGTTCGCATAGCATAATGTATACATGTACCATATAATACATACATGTACATTTAAGGATACTCTCAATGTTTTAGGAAAATTTTTACCGATTTTTCATTTTCAACTTTATTCGATGGCCAACACTATGTGCCACCTGTGTACATACTCATTTCTCCATATAACGGTACATGTGAACTGTCAGAGCGTTTTGCTTGCCCGCGCACATGTGTAGTGAGCCGCGGCTGGCGTCAGAAAAACGCTGATTTCTCCGTTCCAATTTCTGACTTAGTAGTCGATGTATAAATGGATATTTCTCTGTGATTACAAGTTACAACTCGGAATAATTTAATTTTACACTCGTTTTAATGGTAACATATTGCTGTAAAAAAGTGCGTTAGAGATTGTTGTTAAGTGCCGTATTTTATGAGTTATCTCTCTTTATTCGCCAAAAAAAATTTTTATTCAAACGTGCGACTTGAATTTTAGGCAGTTTTTAAAATTTTTCTCGGTAAATATAAAACTTAAAGAAAAATCCTGATGCACTATTTTGGTACATATTGTGCTTAACATGTGGTGGAAATTTTGTATCCTCACTCTTTCTGGTAATTGAGAAATATCCAAAATACAATTTTTGCATAGAAATTCAAAATTTTTGTGGTAACATAATTAGGTGCTGGAAATTTTATGAAATTTTTTGCCTTGAGCATAGAGATATATCTCCTCTAAAAATAAAACAAGTGATTGATTCGATTCATTCGTCAATAAACGTTTAATCTTCATTAGAGCAATACCCGTGCAAAAGGTTGAGAGTATCCTGAAGATAATGTATGTATGTACTATACATGTACATCTAACATGATATGCACATGTACCATACATGTACAACATCATGTATAATCATCTTTTGCATTTACAAAGTCTGACTTTTCCATGTTGGCTGGCCGGCCGATTTTAATTGGCTAATGTACACTGTGCTTGCTGAAAGGGTCAGGAAAAAAATTTCGCCTCCTGCTTCCGCAATCGAACGACAGCATGCGTGACGTATATATAGACAGAGAGGTGTTGGTTGCTTACATTTCCTACCTGCAGCACGTCCTCATGTTGCAGCACGCTGAAGAGACGGTCGAGCAGGATCTTGAGCCGGATGGGCGTCGCCTGCGTGCCATACAGCATCAGCGACGCAATGTCGAACACCACGTTAGAGGTGACCATCTCGACGTGCGTGCCGAGGTGGTAGAGATGCCGGAAGCCAAGCTTCTCCAGCGCTGCAACAATGAAGATAGCGACACATGAGCTAACGACGAAGATAACGACGCATGAGCTAACGACGAAGATAACGACGAATATAACAACGAATATAACGACGCATAAGTTAACGATGAAGATAACGCTGAATATAACGATGCATGAGTTAATGACAAAGATGAAGGAAGAAGGAAAGAGAAGAAGAGGAAGGAAGGAAGGGAAGAGGAAGAGAAGCGACAGACGGGGAAGTAGAAGACGAGGGAGAGAAGGAGGGAGGGAGAGGAGGGAGAGAAGGAGGGAGAGGAGGCAGAGAAGGAGGACGAGAAGAGCGGAGAGAAGGAGGGAGAAGGTGAGGAGGTCACCACGAACCGTCTCACAGCAACGAGGACGACACCACCAATCATAAACACGCTCCCGGAAATACCGAGTGCAGGGAAACCGAGTCTGTCTGCTAAATGACGGACAGCATAGAAGCTGACTACTGTGAGCTGGTGGCTGGGGTAGAGGATTGTGGACTGAGGGTTGGTGGCTGGGGGCCGGGGGTTGTGGACTGAGGGCTGGTGGCTGGGCCAGGGGTTGAGGACTGATGGCTGGTGGCTGGGGCCGGGGGTTGAGGACTAAGGGCTGGTGGCTGGGGCCAGGGGTTGAGGACTGATGGCTGGTGGCTGGGGCCAGGGGTTTGAGGACTGAGGGCTGGTGGCTGGGGCCAGGGGGTTGAGGACTGAGGGCTGGTGGCTGGGGCCGGGGGTTGAGGACTGAGGGCTGGTGGCTGGGGCCGGGGGTTGAGGACTGAGGGCTGGGGGCGGGGGTTGAGGACTGAGGGCTGGTGGCTGGGGCCGAGGGTTGAGAACTGAGGGCTGGGGACGGGGGTTGAGAACTGAGGGCTGGGGGCGGGGGTTGAGGACTGAGGGCTGGTGGCTGGGGTCGGGTGTTGAGGACTGGGGGATGAGGATTGAGGACTGCGGACTGAGGGCTACTGCTACTGCTGCAGCTACTACTACTGCTGCTGGTGGTGGTGGTACTGCTACTGCTGCTACTGCTGCTACTGCTGCTGCTGCTGCTACTACTACTGCTGCTGCTACTGCTGCTACTGCTGCTACTGCTACTGCTGCTACTGCGGTGAGACCAGCTGGCATGCGGTGTTCGATCGTGAGATGCGTGACAACGTGGGTGAGCATGCACGACACAGGCGGGAGTGAGAGAAAGGGAGTCACGCAAGTGATATTATGCAAGCAGCTCACGGAATCTATGTCAGCAGATGAAGAAGGGGGCCGACAGCAAGAGAGAGAAAGAGAGAAAGTAAAAGTGAGAGAGAAAACATGCACGAATACGCACACAGAGAGACGGGTGAGAGAGGGGGAGACCAGGAGAGAAAGAGAGAGAGAGAGAGAGAGAGAGAGAGAGAGAGAGAGAGAGAGAGAGAGAGAGAGAGAGAGAGAGAGAGAGAGAGAGAG
>NW_014577215.1:83197-86031 GCF_000485595.1 Priapulus caudatus | reverse complement strand
ATCCTTACGTGCAGCCATAACTACGTCACCATCCTTACGTGCAGCCATAACTACGTCACCTCCTTACGTGCAGCCGTAACTAGGCATAACTACGTTATAATCACAACGTGAAGTTATAAACTACGTCACCATCGCTGCCGCACAAACCCCGCCTCTAGGAGTAATTATACTAAATCTATATCGGAATTCTGATTAGCTGCTATAGGCGATCGTGTGGGGCGTGCCAGTACTCGCGATACGCGCGCCCGCGTGTACACAGGTAAATGCACGAAGGTACGCACGCCCGCGTGCACACAGGTAAATGCACGAGCCTACGCACGCCCGCGTGCACACAGGTAAATGCACGAAGGTACGCGCGCCCGCGTGCACACAGGTAAATGCACGAAGGTACGCGCGCCCGCGTGCACACAGGTTCGCCCGCGTGCACACAGGTAAATGCACGAAGGTACGCGCGCCCGCGTGCACACAGGTAAATGCACGAAGGTACGCGCGCCCGCGTGCACACAGGTAAATGCACGAGCCTACGCACGCCCGCGTGTACACAGGTAAATGCACGAGCGTACGCACGCCCGCGTGCACACAGGTAAATGCACGATTGTACGCACGCCCGCGTGCACACAGGTAAATGCACGAGCCTACGCACGCTCGCGTGCACGCAGGTAAATGCACGCGAGCGATTAAGTCGAATTACTCAGCAGATAATCTTCCCTCGATTGTTACGAGTGGCGCTGCGGCGGCTGGGAGTGTGGGCGCATCATCCATGCCGTAATCTAATGGGTCCTAGTGAAGAGATAGCGAGGCGGACCCCCAGACGACCACCCCACATTTCTCATCGCCGCCACAGCACATACTAAAGTGTAGTCGGAAAACCACAAGTATTACACTGATTAAATATTATTTGCGCGTTATTTCTGACTTATTGTGTCAATCTTGAGTTTTTACAGCTTTGCCATAAATCTAGTGAATTCACCTGTGTAGCTGTGCTTTCCCGACTACATAAGGTTAACAAGACTTCACGCTAGCCCATCCCCGCCCCATCTACCAACGCTTTGCTCCTCCTACCCATCAGCCACTACACGGGCCCTGCGTCGGCACAAACTGCATGCAGCGCCCCTTCGTACAACTCAGGATAGCACTGCCACAAGGCTAGCACTATTTTTAAAGTGGGCGGAGCTCCGGGTTAATCCAGCGAATGGTAATCCAATAGCCGCGTATGATTTGAAAGTAGTAAATGGGCACACAATCCGCGCACTATTTCGTATCACTATTTTATCACATTTTTCATAAAATGATGGTCGGATTTTTAATATCTTTGCAACTTTTATTAGTACAAATCTTATTACATAGGATACGAGTAACCTGGCCGCTGTAAAACTTGTGGTAAAAAAGCGTTAGAAATTCCTCACGGAAATATACGTGTGGCAGTGGTGAATTGAGCCAGAGCGAGGGCGCCATCTGTCATGGAGTTTGGTGTCGGCAGCCATGTCCACCAGCCGCGTTAGTTCGCAGTCGGCAAATCTTCCGAGTCGATTACGCAAAACCTTCTCTTCGAAAATCTACCGCTAATTACAGACCGCAGACAACGTGCTCATTCTAAAGGCCCACCGTGTCACCTTTACTATACACGGATACACCACCCCCCGGAGCACCCACCCCCACCCACCCCACCCACCCAACCCCACGCCACGCACCCACCCAATACCAACCAACCCACCCACCCCGCTTACATCCTCATCTGCATCCCGTTCACACCAACCCGTCGCGACGACGTCAATTCACAAAGTATTTTAATTGTGCCACGGCCTTCACTCTATAGCGCTACGTCACAATGTCGGACGCGATCTCACGCCGACGTGCCGTAATACATTATATATGACGTTGGACACCCGGTTTTGTTACGTAACAGCGCGCGACCTCCAAAAACATCCACGGGGCCTGCTAGCGTCACGTTATATGCAGACGCCGCGAGATTCCGCCATATCCACCGCCATCCGACCCGAGGACGAATCTAAATGTACATTGTGATGCGCATATACCGCTGCGGCACAAAGGCAAATATAGCGGAGCGTATCATGCATGATAGCCTCGTTCTCGCCACGAACATTGTGAGACAGCCGATCTCAGATAGCGATGTAGGTAGATCATGAATTATTGTACGCATAGCGGTATATCAGCATGTACATATTATGTGTGTAAGCGCGCGCATGTGTGCGTGCGTGTGTACGCGTGTGTGTGTATGACTATGTGTGTGATGTGTGTGTGGACATCGGTGTGCGTAAGCGCGCGCATGAGTGTGCGTGCGTGTGCGTGCGTGCGTGCTTGCGTGCGTGTGTGTGCGTGCGTGCGTGTGTGTGTATGCGTATGTGCGTGTATGTGTGTGATGTGTGTTTGGACATCGGTGTGCGTAAGCGCGCGCATATGTGTGTGCGTGCGTGCGTGTGTGTGTGTGCGTGCGTGTGTGCGTGTATGTGTGTGATGTGTGTGTGGACATCGGTGTGCGTAAGTGTGCGTGTAAGTGTGTGCGTAAGTGTGTGCGTAAGTGTGTGCGTAAGCGTGCGTGTAAGTGTGTGCGTAAGCGTGCGTGTAAGTGTGTGCGTAAGTGTGTGCGTAAGTGTGTGCGTAAGCGTGCGTGTAAGTGTGCGTAATCGTGCGTGTAAGTGTGCGTAAGCGTGCGAGTAAGTGTGTGCGTAAGAGTGCGTGTAAGTGGGTCCGTTAAGTGCGCGTTGACGTGTGTCCATGCGAGCGTGTGATCGTGCGCGCGCGTATGTGCGTGTGTGTGTGTGTGTGTGTGTGTGTGTGTGTGTGTGTGTGTGTGTGCGCGCGCGCGCGTGTAT
>NW_014577215.1:81226-82988 GCF_000485595.1 Priapulus caudatus | reverse complement strand
AGTGTGTGTGTAAGCGTGCGTGTAAGTGTGTGCGTAAGCGTGCGTGTAAGTGTGTGCGTAAGTGTGCGTGTAAGTGTGTGCGTGTAAGTGTGTGTGTAAGCGTGCGTGTAAGTGTGTGCGTAAGTGTGTGCGTAAGTGTGTGCGTAAGCGTGCGTGTAAGTGTGCGTAATCGTGCGTGTAAGTGTGCGTAAGCGTGCGAGTAAGTGTGTGCGTAAGAGTGCGTGTAAGTGGGTCCGTTAAGTGCGCGTTGACGTGTGTCCATGCGAGCGTGTGATCGTGCGCGCGCGTATGTGCGTGTGTGTGTGTGTGTGTGTGTGTGTGTGTGTGTGTGTGTGTGTGTGTGTGCGCGCGCGCGCGTGTATGCGTGCTTGACGCGTGCATGTATCCGTACGTTACCTACAATCGCACAGTCCACACGGACAGAGGACCTATCGGGGAGGAAAGGGACCGGGAGAGACGCGAGAGAAGGATGACGTCACCGGGATAGATCCTCGACTCCTCTTTCGCAACAGATCGATCGCCGAATCAATAACATCGACGCTAGACGACGTAACGCTAAAGTCATCGGGGTCAAACGTTATCGACAAATCTACCGGCCATCCAGGCGGTTCGAGATCACGCGCAGATAGCGTGCGACCGACATTACCGCGGCGCACCAACGCCCTCTAGCGGCCAGCGGCAAAAGCATATTCGCCTCCGGCACTTCCGTCATTGCTGTCATTGTCCTCCGCATGTAATGAGCGAGTGGGTGAGGGTGAGCAGAGGGGGTGGGACGGTGGCGATGGTGAGGGGTTGTGAGGGGTTGTGTGGGGCGTGTGTAAACAGTGAAACAGAACAAATTCCCGCATTCTGCGAACGCGTCCAACTGGCACACTGTCAATACGAATGTCACGGATAACGTGATCGCGACAATGTTCAGCCATCCACACTGTTCAGCCATCCAGCCTGTGTGTCTCTGTCTGTCTGTCCGCCTGCCTGCCTGCGTGTCTGTGTGTCTCTGTCTGTCTGTCTGTCTGCCCGCCCACCTGCCTGTCTGCCTGCCTGCTTGCCTGTCTGCCTGTGTGTCTGACTGCCTGCCTGCCTGCCCGCCCACTTGCCTGTCTGTCCGCCTGCTTGCCTGCCTGCCTATGTGTCTGACTGCCTTCCTGCCCACCCGCCCACCTGCCTGTCTGCCTGCCCGTCCACCTGCCTGTCTGTCTGCCTGCTTGCCTGCCTGCCTGTGTGTCTGACTGCCTGCCTGTCCGTTTGCCTGCCCGCCTGCCCGCCCGCCCACCTGCCTATCTGCCTGCCTGCCTGCCTGCCTGCCTGCCTGCCTGCCTGCCCGCCCACCTGCCTAATTGCCTGCCTGCCTGTCCGTGTGCCTGCCTGCCTGTGTGTTTGCCGGCCTACCTGCCTGCCTGCCTGCCTTCCTGCCTGCCTGCCTGTCCGTCCGTCTGTCTGTCTGTCTGTCTTTCTCTTTCTCTTTCTTCACTTCTTTACACATTCACTGTCGCACTCTCTCACCAGCTCCCCTGTCTTTCTCCCTCCTCCCGCTCTTCCCACTCTATCTCACTGCCCCCTCTTGTTCTCTCCACACCCAGGCATTCCGCGAATTGCTGCAAAGAGATGCCCGCATTGTCTATTGTCACCAGCATGGTGGCATCGACCCTCGTAGCGGCTCAGCAGTGTGGTGACAACAGCAGCAGCAGCAGCAGCAGCAGCAGCAGCAGCAGCAGCAGCAGCAGCAGCGGCGGTGGGAGTAGCAGCAGCAGTAGCAGCAGCG
>NW_014577215.1:76356-80423 GCF_000485595.1 Priapulus caudatus | reverse complement strand
CTGTGCGTGTGCGTGAGTATATAGTAACAAAGCCCGTCTTAGAGCATCTTTCACAAATAAACGTGCAGAAATTCACGCAAACTCGCAGGCTCGACGCGTGGTGGTGGGTCGGTCGACGCTGGAATAACATCGAACAGGGAAGCTGACCCAGGTTCAATCACCAGCTAGCTACCAGCGTGTGACTAGATTGCACTGTTATGTGGGTACGACCAGCAAGCTACCGGTCGCGCTGCCTCGCCACCAGGTCACACGCACACGCAATAAGCAATTTTCAGCGAGAATCGCCGCGCACAAAGGTGAAGTGGGGACAGGAATTAGAAGGAGCTTGTCTCTATGCGCACACAGAGACGTCATTGTGTGCGTGTGCGTCTGCAGCCCGCCCTTGACGGCGCAGCCAAAAAAAAACGCGACGAATATTCTTTAACTAGCTGGCCGAGAATTGGGAGCGTCTGCCATCCCGGCTGCCCGCTGTCTCGTGTGTGCGTCGGGCTGTCAGCGTACGAAAGGTCGTATGCCATCGTGACACGATATCGTGTCGGCATCTATCATTTTAACTGCCACATTATGTCACATTATCGTGCTAACTGCTATCATGTCATGCTACCAGCACAACGGAGATAATCTGCTTGTACGTGCACATCCGCACGCACACACGCACGCACACACGCACTCACACACGCACGGACTGACACTGTTGGTCCGTGCTGGCAGGACCGGCGGCCGGCGCCAGCGCCCCCGGCCTGTGCTGTCGTCACACGGGGCGAGCAGGTCGCGTTAACCCGTTCACCCCGCACGCATTGTAGCGACGCCGGCTGTTGTTCGACTGTTGTACGTGACATACGGCTGATCGTGGTCGTTGATAGCAGCTGCTGCTGCTGCTGCAGTATGTGTGTGTGTGTGAGTGTGTGTGCGCGCGCGTGCGTGCGTGCGTGCGTGCGTGCGTGCGTGCGTGCGTGCGTTGCGTACGTGCGTGCGTGCGCGTGCGTGCGTGCGTGCGTGTGTGTGTATGTGTGTGTGTGTGCGCACCCATTTCGCTGCCACCTTCCCACACTGTTTGTCCACCACATGACATTACCTTCACACATCAGCCACCAGCGTTGCCGCTTCTGCTCCTGTTGTTGTTGTTGCTGCTGCTGTTGTTGTTGCTATTGCTGCTGCTGCTGCTAATGCTACTACTACTGCTGCCGCCGCAGCTACTGCTGCTACCGTTACTGTTATTGTTGTTGTTGTTGCCGCTGCTGTTGCTGCTGCTGCTATTGATGCTGCTGCTGCTGTTACTGTTGCTATGTCACCGAGTTTTAACGTTGTCCAACAGGCCGCCTCTTTCATCACATGCACTTGGAGCGTTTCAATAAAATATAATGCTAAATAAATACGAAATCTATTTACTACCAAAGTCTTAATGTTTCTCTACTCTATTTCGCCTATAATCACCTGTAAATGCCGTCAAATGCTCATCTGCAACACACAAGTACACCGCACGCTAGCTGCTGCACACAAAATATATTTATGTGTCATGTGCAGCAGCTCGTGCGGCGGCCAGCGTGTGTTGCAGATGAGCATTTGCGACGGATTTACAGGAAATTGTCGGCAATAATAGGTGAAAGAAAGTAGAGAAACATTAAGACTTTGTTAGTAATAGATTTCGTATTTTATTTAGCATTATATTTTATTGAACGCTCCAAGTGCCTGTGCTCTTCATACATACGGAATAGGGCGCGTGGGGAGGGCTGCACGGATGTGTGGTACGTGCGTGCGTGTGTACGTGCGCGTGCGCGTGTGTGACAGACGCCTCCTGCTTGCTCCGGCGGGCGCGTGGCCGGCAGTTGTGTGAACCGACAGTTCAGCCGTCGTACAGATATACTCTTCTACCCGCACCTATCTCCTATCTCTCTGCATCATCACCGCCTCCTCATCTCCTGCATCATCAACGCCTCATCGCGCCACGAGATGCACATTTTTATTGGTCAACGATCTTCAATATTGACCGAGTTATGACTATTAGAAGATTTTATGATTTAATGAAAATGAATTTTAAATTGACCCTAAAATTCGCAATGTTTCCCCAAATATATAAAAATAGATTTTTAGGATCTCATGTAGAGGACCGAAGGAACAAAAAACAAACAAATGATAACTATTGCAATTTGTTCTGGGTTGGGCCTTTTTTGTCATAGATTGACTGGCCTCCGACCGCCCGCCGACCCGCCGCCGCCACACGACAGAGCAGGTGTCACCCCATCGAGCATCGAGCTACCAGCGCGTAGACTGCCACCCCGCCGTCTGACAGCGACGCACGCAGGTGGAGAGACGGGAGGCGGACGACTACGGGCCTGTACGTGTCTTCGCCGGTGTGCGGGTGGCATTCTGGCGCATACACGTCAGGTCCTTCTGTTTGCGTGTCGTGTGAGGGTGAGAGAGGAGGTGGGGAGGAAGGAGGGATGGAGGAGGGAAGGAGGTGAATGTAGGAAGGAGGGAAGGAGGAAGGGGAAGAAGGAGGTGGGTATAGGGAGGAGGAAGAAGTGGGTTTAGGGAGGAGGGAAGGAGGTGGGAGAGGGAAGAGGGAATGAGGTGCGGGAGGAGAGAAAGGAGGTGGGGGAGAGAGGAGGGAAGGAGGTGGAGGAGGGAGAAGGAGATGGGGAGGGGAGGAGGGAAGGAGGGGGGGAGAGGGGTGAGGAAGGAGGTGAGGAGGGGAGGAGTGAAGGAGGTAGGTTGTGTGAGGAGGGAAGGAGGTGGAGGGGAGGAGGAGGAAGGAGGAGGTGGTGTGAGGAGGGGAGGGTCTGTGAGTGTGATGCGGGAGGCCATGCTTCTCTTAAGCGCCCAAAGGCGCAGTGTGATACCTATACGCTACCTAAGTGACGGATGAAAAAGAGAGCGAGAGAGAGAGAGAAGAGGAGGGAAAGAGAGAAGAAAGTAAGAAAAAAGAGAGATATGCGAGAGAATAGGATTGTGGTTTAAAGATCGTAGGTCACATGCTACTTGCCAAAAAATCTATAAAAACCATCTTATCTATTGTTAGCACTACTGCTGTGTAGCTACCACGGGCAATGTACTGTATCGCGCTGCTCTCTGTCTCTCTCTCTCGCTCTCTCTCTTGCTCTGTGCGTGTCGCGCGTGTGTGTTTCTATTTGTGTTGCATGTATGCGTGCTTCACGGCCCCTTTCTAGAAGCTCTGCACGCATCATCGTTTTTTGTTCGGACACAAAGTGATATGGCCGCGCCTCATCTTTTAACGAGCTCGAAACAGCTTGCAGCCGGTTAGGAGTTCGAGAATGTATTTGTGTTGAGAGTTCTTACATTAAGCGGCAGTAACCAAGGACAACGCGCTGGCATTGAGTCGGAGTTGCTCGGAGCATGCGACCAGTCATTCTCACTGTTGGTGAAGATAGAACAGTAGCGAGAGGCCTCGGTTAGACTCCGTTTATGTATCGCTGGCTGGCTATTGATTGATTGATTGATGGATGAATGAATGGATAGATGGTTGGATGGATGGATGGATGGGTATGGATGGTTGGTTGGGTGTGGTGGGTTGGCTCGGTGGTGGATGTGGATGATGATGGATGGATGGATGGATGAATGGATGGATGGATGGATGGATGGATGATGGATGGCATGGATGGATGGATGGATGGATGGATGGATGGATGGATGAGTATGGATGGATGGAATGGAATGAATGGATAGATGGCATGGATGGGATGGATGGATGGATGATGGATGGATGGATGGATGGATGGATGGATGGATGTGATGGATGGATGGTTGGATGGATGGATGGTTGGGTAGATGGATGAGATGGATGGATGGATGGATGGCTGAGTGGATGGATGGATGGATGGATGGATGAATGGGTGGATGGATTGATTTGATTGATTGATTGATTGAATTGATGGATGGATGGATGGATGGATGGATGGATGGATGGATGATGGATGGAATGGAGGTGGATGGATGGATGGATGGATGGGTAGATGAATGGATGGAAGGTCAGCGAATGGATGCTCTTGAACAATTGTTCACAGGAAAAGTTGGTTAAGGAAATTAAAGCCCGGTAATGGAAGCATACG
>NW_014577215.1:68385-71346 GCF_000485595.1 Priapulus caudatus | reverse complement strand
AACTGTCGGTTCACACACACTGCCGGCCACGCGGCCGCCGGAGCAAGCAGGAGCGGTCTGTACACACGCGCACGCGCACGTACACACGCACGCACGTACGCACACATCCGTGCAGCCCACCCCACGCGTCCTATTCCGTATGTATGAAAGACACAGGCACTTGGAGCGTTTCAATAAAATATAATGCTAAATAAATACAAAATCTATTTACTAACAGTCTTAATGTTTCTCTACACTCTTTCACCTATTATTGCCGAGAATTTCCTGTAAATGCCGGTCAAATGCTCATCTGCAACACACAAGTACACCCAACGCTATAGCTGTTGCACACTGACACATAAATATATATTTATGTGTCAGTGTGCAGCAGCTAGCGTGCGGCGGCCAGCGTGCGTTGCAGATGAGCATTTGGACGACATTTACAGGAAATTGTCGGCAATAATAGGTGAAAGAGAGTAGAGAAACATTAAGACTGTTAGTAAATAGATTTCGTATTTATTTAGCATTATATTTTATTGAAACGCTCCAAGTGCCTGTGTCTTTCATCATACGGTATAGGGCGCGTGAGGAGGGCTGCACGGATGTGTGCGTACGTGCGTGCGTGTGTACGTGCGCGTGCGCGTGTGTACAGACCGCTCCTGCTTGCTCCGGCGGCCGCGTGGCCGGCAGTGTGTGTGAACCGACAGTTCAGCCGGTCGTACAGATATACTCTTCTGCCCGCACCTAGTCTCCTCATCTCCTGCATCATCACCGCCTCATCGCGCCCACGAGATGCACATTTTTATTGGTCAATGATCTTCAATATTGACCGAGTTATGACTATTAGAAGATTTTATGATTTAATGGAAAATGAATTTTAAAAATTTGACCCTAAAATTCGCAATGTTTCCACCAAATATATAAAAATAGATTTTTAGGATCTCATGTAGAGGACCCGAAGGAACAAAAAACAAACAAATGATAACTATTGCAATTTGTTCTGGGTTGGGCCTTTTTTGTCATAGGCCTCCGACCGCCCGCCGACCCGCCCGCCCGCCATACGACAGAGCAGGTGTCACCCCCATCGAGCATCGAGCTACCGGCGCGTAGACTGTCACCCCGCCGTCTGACAAGCGACGCACGGAGGCGGGGAGACGGGGAGGCGGACGACTATAGGCATGTACGTGTCTTCGCGGTGCTGCGGGTGGCATTGCTGCGGCATACACGTCAGGTCCTTCGTTTGCGTGTCCGTGTGAGGGTAAGAGGAGGTGGGGGAGGGAAGGAGGGATGGAGGAGGGAAGGAGGTGAATGTAGGAAGGAGGGAAGGAGGAAGGGGAAGGAAGGAGGTGGGTATAGGGAGGAGGGAAGAAGGTGGGTTTAGGGAGGAGGGAAGAAGGTGGGGCGCGTCTCTCTCCCGTCTCTCTCTCTCTCCTCCTCTATCTCTCTCTTTCTCTCCTCTCTCTCTCTCTCTCTCTCTCTCGTCTCTCTCTCGCGCGTCGCGCTTGCTTCATGTCTTTTCTCTCTTGTTTCTCTTCTCTCACTCTATGTCTCTCTCTTCTCCTCTCTCCTCTCTCTCTCTCTCTCTTTCTCTCTCTCTCGCGCGCGCCCTCTCTCGTCTCGCTCGTCTCTCGCTCGTCTCTCTTCTCTCTCTCTCTATCTCTCTCCTCTCCTTCCTCTCTCTCCGCCGTGCTCCGCTCTTCCCCGCATCTCTCGCATCTCGCTCTCCTTCTCGTCTGTCTCTATCTCACTCTTCTTCTTTCTATTTCTTCTTATTATTTATTCCTTGTCTTCATTCTTCTTTCGTTCTTTCTCTTCTATGTTCTTGCTATAATTTCCTCCCCCCCGTCCGCTGCTGGTGCTGCTGCTGCTAAGCTGGTGGTGGCGGTCGTAACCTTGCTGCTGCTGTGCTGCTGCTGCTGCTGCTGCTGCTGCTCTCCCTCATCCTCTCCTCATCTTCACCTCGCTCCTGCTAACTCTAAACTGTTTGTTTCATAATATACTGCGCCACTACCTGACAATTGCGCTAGGCAAACACACACACACCCACACCACACACACACACACACACACACACACACACACACACACACATACACACCACACAACACCACGCACGCACACACGCACGCGCACACGCACACGCGCGCGCGCAACACACACACACGCACACACACGCACACACAGCCACACACACACACACACACACACCACACACCAACACACACACACACACACACAACACACCACGCGCTCGCGCGCCACGACAAAAGTCGCGGGGATAATTCAGGATAGAGTCAATGTTATCGGGCAGCAGAACCTAAGACTGCGAATACCCGCCGGACTACCTAGCCTGTAGGCCCTGCCTGTTGGCTTTAATAAGCTTTACGAGAGCAGGACGTCGGACTCTATTCATATGCAGCGCTCGAATCTCGCTCGATCAGTGGCGGGCAGGCATACAAAGCACGAGGCAGCCTGGTATATGTGAATGAGAGGCGGGTCTTTAATTCGGTTGGCATGCTATTACTATCATATTATATATATATATTTATATTATATAATATATATTAATTTATATTATATATATATTTTATAATATATATATATAGGTAATTATAATGGAGAGAGAGAGAGAAGATAAGGAAGAGAGAAGCGATGAAGGTAGAAAAGATGACAGAGACGGTGGAAAGAACAGAACACACGTGCCTTCCCAAATCCCAGTAAAGGCGTTCACACGGAGCATGATTTGTACCGAGGTCGAACGAATCCGAGACTTGACCACGGACAAAACGACCGGAGCGTCAGTCGAAGAGGCGTTCCCGGTATTATGTTCCCGTTGGCCTATCCATTTCGCCATACGGCAACAATCCTCATTCGCCTACAGCAAAATTCCAGTTGGCCTACATCCATTTCGCCATACCCCAATTCGTCTACGCTCAAAATCTACCCACATTCCCCATTTCCGTCCTACGACGGTTTGTTCAA
>NW_014577215.1:58038-68360 GCF_000485595.1 Priapulus caudatus | reverse complement strand
AGGAGAGAAAGGAGGTGGGGGAGGAGAGAGGGAAGGAGGTGAGAGGGAGGAAGGAGATGGGGAGGGGAGGAGGGAAGGAGGTGGGGAGAGGGGTGAGGGAAGGAGGTGAGGAGGGGAGGAGGGAGGAGGTAGGTTGTGTGAGGAGGGAAGGAGGTGGGTTTAGGGAGGAGGGAAGGAGGAGGGTGGTGTGAAGAGGGGAGGGTGAGTGTGATGCGGGAGGCCATGCTTCTCTTAAGCGCCCAAAGCGCCAGGGTGTAACCTATACGCTACCTAAGTGACGGATGAAAAAGAGAGCGAGAGAGAGAGAGAGAGGAGGGGAAAGAGAAGAAAGTAAGAAAAAAGAGAGATATGCGAGAGAATAGGATTGTGGTTTAAAGATCGTAGGTCACATGCTACTTGCCAAAACAATATCTATAAAAACCATCTTATCTATTGTTAGCACTACTGCTGTGTAGCTACCACGGACAATGTACTGTATCCGCGCGTGCTCTCTGTCTCTCTCTCTCGCTCTCTCTTGCTCTGTGCGTGCGCGCGTGTGTGTTTCTATGTGTGTGTGCATGTATGCGTGCTTCACGGCCCCTTTCTAGAAGCTCTGCACGCATCATCGTTTTTTGTTCGGACACAAAGTGATATGGCCCGCGCCTCATCTTTTTAACGAGCTCGAAACCAGCTTGCAGCCGGGTTAGGAGTTCGAGAATGTATTTTGTGTTGAGAGTTCTTACATTAAGCGGCAGTAACCAAGGACAACGCGCTGGCTATGAGTCGGCATTGCTCGGAGCATGCGACCTAGTCATTCTCACAGTTGGTGAAGATAGAACAGTAGCGAGAGCCTCGGTGTAGACTCCGTTTATGTACTCGCTGGCTGCTTATGTATTGATTGATTGATTGATGGATAATGGATAGATGGTTGGATGGATGGATGGATGGATGGATGGTTGGTTGGGGTGGGTGGGTGGCTCGGTGATGGATGGATGGATGATGATGGATGAGATGGATGGATGATGGATGGATGGATGGATGGATGATGGATGGATGGATGGATGGATGATGGATGGATGGATGGATGGATGGATGGATGGATGGATGGATGGATGAATGGATAGATGGATGGATGGATGGATGGATGGATGGATGATGGATGGATGGAATGGATGGATGAGGATGGATGGATGGATGGATGGTTGGATGGATGGATGGTTGGGTAGATGGATAGATGGATGGATGGATGGATGGCTGAGTGGATGGATGGATGGATGGATGGATGAATGGGTGGATGGATTGATTGATTGATTGATTTTGATTGATTGATGGATGGATGGATGGATGGATGGATGGATGGATGGATGGATGGATGGATGTGATGGTGGATGGATGGATGGATGGATGGTAAGATGAATGGATGGAAGGTCAGCGAATGTGCCTCTTGAACAATTGTTCACAGGAAAAGTTGGTTAAGGAAATTAAAGCCCGGATAATGGAAGCATACGGCCTCCCCTATAACACACACCACTGTATCTGCGCGTCCCGTTCTCTTTCACTCTTACGCTTTCGCTCAATACTTCTCGCTGCTCTCTGTTTGTCGTCATTTGGTCAGTTGGCGGTCGCCTGCCTTGGGCTGCCTACTCTGCCTACCTGATACCAACCTATTTCTTTCCCTACCTCCTCTTGTCTTCCTTTATCATTCCACCCATCCTCCCATCCACCACCTCCATCTGCTGCTCTTCCATCTCCTTCTCTTCCTCTTCCTCCTGCTCCTCCTCCTTCCTCCTCCTCCTCTTCCTGCTCCTCCTCCTCTTCACCACCTCCTCCTCTTCATCCTCCTCCTGCTCATCCTCCTCTCCCCACCTCCTCCTCTTCATCCTCCTCCTGCTCCTCCTCCTCTCTATCCCTCTCGATTCCTACTCTTCCAGCACGATCTGGCTCATCATGATCGCAGAGCAGCAAGCAACATTACCGGCATCACGCATTATGTACGCTCGCTCGCCTTCCCCGTGTCGCGCGAAATTCCTGACGTCTGCGAAATTCATGAAACAGAATGCGTATGCCGCATGCGTGCCGACCCGACCATCACAGCTCGTCTTTGCGTTACGATAGGTTGTGTACACTTGGACGAACATAAACTGTCATTGAAGTTTGTATAAAATTTGTAATGTAATGTTGTTGTTGTTGTGTTGTTTTTGTTTGTATTTGTAATTGTAAATTTGTATTTGTAGGTTTGCATGCGCATACGCATACTATCATTTATTTCGCAGGTCAGGAATTTCGCACACAAAGACGAGGTCAGAAAAAAATGCGTCCAAGCGAACAATCAAGCGAACAATGCGAATTAAAGTGATTACGTCACGAATTTTCTATGGTAAAATGTGTAAAATGTTTGTTGCCATTTTTTACATTAAAAGTAAGAACTAACGGGACTAAACGTATCGTCAAATTCTTACCTGATAAGATTGTTTCTCAGCTAGTTAAAAATCCAAAAAACCTGGACGATTTGATATTAGTGTTCTAACATTAATTGCTGCTATGCGGGCTATGTATGGCGTCACGAGTGTATGTTCACATCGAACAAATAGTAAAATAAGAAGTATAATGCAGCAATTTAACCATAAAAAGTGAACAGAATTACTTATATTTTGTGATATGCAGATATACTTTATTTTTTACTGTTTACGGTGACGTATTCACTTTAAACAATCAAACTCTGGAATACGCATTCTATATCATGTATTTCGAAGACGTCAGGAATTTCGCGGCGAACCGGCATTATATGTCATTTAGTCGGTGTTAGTCACGCGATGTTGACTCGTTACCCTCGCAGCATCGTGCACACTACCAATGTTCACCACGCAGTCGTGTCATAGCTGATCTATCAGACACCTACGTTACTGCGGTCACCTAGGTTATAGCAGTTCATGTACGTAACTGTTACAGTGCTCGACAGCTTGCGCACTCCTTAGTCCTAGTTAATCGCTGGACTTATTCTCACGCTCTCTCGCCTCTTTCTTTCTTATTTCCGATCTCTCTCACTCTCTTAACTCTCTCTCTCTCTCTCTCTTCTTCTCACACACACACACACACACACACACACACACACACACACACACACATACACACACACACACACACACACACACACACACACACACACACACACACACACACACACACACACACCACACACACACACACACACACACAACACACACACCACACACACCAACACACACACACACACACACACAACACACACACACACCACACACACACACACACAACACACACACCACACACACACACACACACACACACACACACACACACACCACTACACACACCACACACACACTGACAGCATTCCTTCTTTCTCATGACTCCTTTCTCTCTCACACACTCTTTGCTCTCACTCTCGCAATATGTCCATTCACTATCTCCCTCTCGCTGTATGTGTGGCGCTGGGTGTGAGTCTCTCCTCTTCTCTCTCCTCTCTCCTCTTCTCTCTCTCTCTTCTCTCTCTCTCTCTCTCTCTCTCTCTCTCTCTCTCTTCTCTCTTCTTCTCTCTCGGTCTCCGCTCTCTCTTTCTCTCTCTCTCTTCTCTCTCTCGCTCTCTCTCTTACCGCTCCTCTCTCGCTCTCTCTCTTACCCTCCCTCTCTCTCTATCTCTCTGTCCTTCGCTCTTCGGCTCTCTCTCTCTCTCTCTCTCTCTCTCTCTCTTCTCTCTCTCGCCTCTCTCTTCTCTCTCTCTCTCTCTCTCTCTTCTTTCTTTCTCTCTCTCTCTCTCTCTCATCGCTCTCTCTCTACCCTCCTCTGCTCGCTCTCTCTCTTACCCTCCCCTCTTCTATCTCTTGTCCTTCGCTCTCGCTCTCTCTCTCTCTCTTCTCTCTCTCTCTCCTCTGCTCTCTCTCTCTCTCTCGCTCGATTTCTGTATGTACTAGACTCTACTCCGCTCGGATTAAAGTGCCCGTCTGTGTGTGTTTTTTTCGCGTGTCTCTCCACCGGTGACAGACACCGATGAACGCTGAAAATGGCGATTAGATAATGACGCTTGCGCGACGACGAGAGAATAGCCATTTACGCTACTTAGTGGGGTAATCGTCTGCACAGCTTCTAGATACGGCGGGTAGGCTGACGCAGGCCTAGGAGGCAGCGCGGCAGTGTGGGCAGCACAGAGCAGTGTTGGCAGCGGCGGGCCCAAATGTTTCAGCGCAGGCAGTGTTGGCAGCGCAGGCGTGTGGGCAGCAACAGAGCAGTGTTGGCAGCGCAGAGGCAAGTTGGTGCGGGCAGTGTTGGCAGTGCGGGCAGTGTGGCAGCACAGGACCAGTGTCAGATTCCATCGTGGCTGTGATGGGCCGGTGGCAGACGGAAGGTAGAGCAGCAGAAATAGACGGTAGCGACCACGCACGCCACGCAGCACACACGCACCGCACGCCACGCACGCAGCACACACTACGCACGCACGCACGCACGCCACAGCTCGATTATCGTGGCATGACGAAACTTAAACGCAGCCAATTTAACGCTCATGCAAATCCAGTTTGGATCGACACCACTGCCACCACCACCATCCCGCTGCTGCTTACTGCTCCTGCTGTGCTTGCTGCTTGTTGCTGGCTGTGCTGGCTACTGGCTCCGCTCGCACGCTCCTTATCGTGCTGGCTGGCTGCCGCCGTACACGCACACGCACACGCAACACGCACACGCACACACACACACACACACACACACACCACACACCACGCACACCACGCACACACACACACACACACACACACACCACCACACACACCACACACACCACACACACACACACACACACACACACATATATATATACATCTAGTATTATACACTATACTAGTAGGTATATATGTAATGGCGTTAGCATTCAGCCTCACATGCTGATTTACTAATGCCACACAGCAAACGGAACACGAAAGGCCACTCCAGTTTATTATTATAGGCCCGTACCTTTCACCCGCACACGTCTCGCTCGCCGGTGTCGCGCTGCTTCTCTCTTCTCCTCTCTTCTCTCTCTCTCTCTCTCCTCTCTCTCTCTCTCGCTTTCCTCTCTCTCTGTTACCCCTCTTTCTGCTGTCCTGACATCTCTCTCATGCCCCCCTACTGTTTTTCCCATCTATCTCGCTCCCCTCACTCTCTCTCTCTCTGCGCTCCCTGCTCTCTCTCTCCTTCTCTCTCTCTCGCTCCGTTCCCTCTCACTCGTCTCTCGCCCTCCCTCTCTCTCTCTGCAGGCGTCTCTCGCTCTGTTCGGCCATACTACTAACATCTGTCATCTAGTCAACGGACGTAAACTTTTTAAAGACAGTCGCGATTTCGGATGAGATGTGATTTAATCGACTGGTGACACTTTCACTGTCTGGTGACACGCTAATGGACAGCGCTCAGCCGTCCTGCCACGAACACGCTCCCCGCACCCGCCCCTTTCCTCCCTCAAGCATGCGATCACGCAACGACAGCCGCGCGCAGAAGGGCGTGGGGAGGGGAGTGCGATGCAACATATCCCCTCCAAACTCTCGTCTCCTCCCCACCGCGCGCTTTTTTTCTTAGCGATCGTTTGAATTTTCTCTTCTATCGCTCTCGACTATATACCTCCCTCATCCTAAACCCTCTTCTCAGTATCGCCGTGTCTTGTCCCTGTCTGCTTCTCGCTCATTTCACTCTCTAGCTATCGCTCCACTCCTAACCCTCGTCTCAGTATCTCTCTCGCTGCTGTCTCTGTCCCTGATCTGTCTCGCTCACTCTCACTCTCTCGCTCTCGCTCTGCTAGCTATGCGCGTCCTTTCTTTGTTCGCGGTCGGTAAGGTAATAATTTAAATTTTCATGCGTCCTGCCGCGATATGCTGATATTAGTGAGAAGTGAAAATGCGACCGTAGGAGTTCACGGTGATGCTATGAGTCACGCCACGCGCGCATGCGCAAGCCAGCTGCGCACGTCCTTCTACATATCTACATAATATGTTCACAGACTAAGTAATTATTATAAATAATAAAATGTAGGTTTTGATTGGCATACATAGACTACAGGAACCAGAAGAAAACACAAGTACAAATAATGAAAACACAACTTGACACTATTATATTACTTATTCTGAGAGTACACGAAATGGGAGTAGGCGAAACGGGAATATTGCCGATTCTGAGAGTAGACGAAATAGGAGTAGGCTAAATGGGACGTAGGCCAACTGCATGGGATGTTACCGTTTGTATATCTACATGTACACACGCACGCTCGCTTGTATATGTACACACACACGCTCGCTTGTACATGTACACACGCACGCTCGCTTGTATATGTACACACGCACGCTCGCTCGTTTGTATATGTACACACGCACGCTCGCTGGTACATGTACACACGCACGCTCGCTTGTATATCTACCTGTACACACGCACGCCCGCTTGTATATGTGCACACGTACGCACGCTCGCTTGTACATGTACACACGCACGCTCGCTTGTGCATGTACACACGCACGCTCGCTTGTACGTGTACACACGCACGCTCGCTTGTACATGTACACACGCACGCTCGCTTTTACATGTACACACGCACGCTCGCTTGTACATGTACACACGCACGCTCGCTTTTACATGTACACACGCACGCTCGCTTTTACATGTACACACGCACGCTCGCTTGTACACGTACACGACGTTTGATCGATCAGTTCTTGGACATGCCTCTATGCTATACTATGCGAACTCCGAGTTGAAAAGAAACAATGCGTCCAAGAGAACAATCAAGCAAACAATGCGAATTAAACAATCAATGCATAGCAACTCTGTGTAAACTCTGGCTCTCGACACTGGCGACGTCTACCGCAGTACTAAAGCCTAGCGCAGACTTGTGACTTTTGGTTGCTCGTCGCTGCAACCTGCAACCGCATTCGATCGGTCGCACACTTCACCGTGTGTGCGCATGCAAGCGACTGCTGTCAACAGCAGTCGCTACTTTCCATTGTCTTTTTGTCATTCCATTGTCTTTCCATTGTCTTTCCATGACTTATATTACCCGCACACATGCGATTTCGAAGCGATTGCACTCGTTGCAAGCGACCAGAATCGCTACGAGTTGCAGTTGCACGTTCTCGCAGACTTGCGACTTTTTCATGCAACTCGGCTGCGGTTCAGACTCGGTGTCGCGCGAAATTCCTGACGTCTGCGAAATTCATGATATAGGATGCGTATGCGCATGCGTCCAAACAATCAAGCGAATAATGCGAATTAAACAATCAAACTCTGGCATACGCATCCTATCTCATGAATTTCGCAAGTCAGAAATTTCGCGCTACACCGGGTCGAAATGTCACGGGTCGTTTTCGTACCGAGAAAACGTCCGTGTGAACGCTTGGCCCGGGACGCAGTTGACCCGGGGCAAAGTGCTCCGTGTGAACGCGGCTTATGACGGATTTTTATTTTTATTTATTTATTCTAATTATTTATTTGTTTATATAAATTATGTTATAGATTATGGTAATATTTACATATCATTTCAGCAAAATATATATTGTCCAAGCTCACTTTACCCGATGACGATAGCGACGACGACGATGATATATCATTGATATGATATTATATATCTAATCATCGTTATCTATCGATCTTATCGATCTTATCGATGACGATAGCGACGACGACGATGATATATCATTGATATGATATTATATATCTAATCATCGTTATCTATCGATCTTATCGATCTGGCCCGGATTGGTATTCATCAACCGACTGCTCGCCTTCCTAAATATTGAGAAGGATTGATGTGGATTGGTGGCGATGTTTGATGCGGCTGCTGGAAGCAGTAGTAGTAGTTACGACACCTACTCGGGCTGTTTCACACACGGGTAACTGTGGAGTAAGTACTACACAGCGGTCTATATAGATTAATGTCACACGCTGTTTTCTCAATTCTTACGAATTAGGCCAGTCGTATGAGCAGCAGCAGCAGCAGCAGCAGCAGTAGCAGCAGCAGCAGCCGCAGTAGCAGGGGCGGACTGCTGCTGCTGCTGCTACTGCTGCTGCTGCTGCTACTGCTACTGCTACTGCTACTGTTACTGCTGCTGCTACTGCTGCTGCTACTGCTACTCAGGGGCGGATTCAGACCGCATTTGCCGTATTGGGAAATACGGTCTAGATTTCAAAGTGCCCTTCGAAATTTTGCGCTAAACAATACAGAAAACAATTTGATGGAATTTGACTATATTCTTTATTTGTTTTCTTTTTCTTCTGATTCCTTGACAGAACTTGAAGGAAATAAAAATTTTACATGGTAACAAAACTAGCTTTGATATCTGAAAAAGAAGGGAAGTGCTTGAATCATTCTGCATTAATTGCTGGTACGCAAAGCGCAGACAAAATGAAGCAGAAATAAAATTTCATATGGTTTTTAGCTATTGCTGCTTGACTAAATGTGTGCTCAAATGGTG
Organism: Priapulus caudatus; assembly: GCF_000485595.1. Lineage (NCBI taxonomy): Eukaryota > Metazoa > Priapulida > Priapulimorpha > Priapulimorphida > Priapulidae > Priapulus > Priapulus caudatus. Next base: position 59,922 of record NW_014577215.1, on the reverse strand, counting down.
CTCATTTTTGTGCCCAGGAACCCTTAAACATTTGAAATTCCCCAGACCCCCCGCCATGTGCTTCCGCGCCTTACGGCACCCATTGTGGGGTGGCCTTTTTTGGGGAATGTGCCCTTAAAATCTGGAAAAATACTGTCTAGCTTCAGCCCTGGACAGTAGCAGCAGCGGCAGCAGCAGCGGAGTCGATTACAAGCACGACCGAGCGCGAACCGAACGCGCGCGAGCGAGCCACCGACCGTCCGACGAAGCGACGCGGATGCTGCTGGATAATACTGGCACGCGTGGTACTGATGCTCCGGATGCTGCGGAAGATGAGGCCGATCCTTGTCCGCTGCTTCACACCACCGACGCAGCGAGCCCGCCCTGAAGCCATATCAGTGAAGCCGTTATGTCGACAAGGCACGCGCGTAACGTCCGCTCTGAACGCAGGGGGTAGTGGTTGATGATGGAGCAAGGGGGAGAGGTAGAGCGGGGTGGGGCAGGAAGGTGTGGTAGAAAAGGGGAGGGGAGGTGGGGAGAGAATGGAAAGGGGTGAGAGGACGGAAGGTGAGAAAGGACTTGAGAGGGAAAAAGGGAGAGGAAGACAGAGAAAACGGGGGAGGAGAGGGGAGAGGAATGAAGAGGAGGGGATGCAAGGAGAGGAGGGGAGGGGCGATGAATAGAGAGGAAAGTAGGGTAGCTTTATCTGGCAGAAGAGCAGATGAAGGGAGATAGTAAGTAAGTAAGTAAAAACTTTATTTAACGACGGTAAAACATGTTAGGTACAGACACTATAAATTGGCGCGGACCTATCTTCCACATGGCCGTCTCGAAGAGGCCGGAGAGGCGAGCAGGGGATGAGATCGGAGGAAAGCGGTAGGTAGTGGCGGAAAGGAGAGACGAGGGGGAGAGTTAGGAAGGGGATGTGGTTGGATAAGGGCGCACTAGCGCTGCCAGTTCTCCTGTGCTACATGCACTCGCACCGCACACTAACCGTGACTGCACCAGCCCAGCGTAACACATGCAAGCAGCATCGCTGTTCTGAATTAATAGATTAAGACGCACCGCGATAAGATGCTCCAGCCGCGCTGCAGGACCACCGCATCTTGATGACAGCTGTCTGCACGCTGGTGTCTCTATCAGCGCCAGGCGTAGCCGCTCGATAAGCGCCGAGCGCGCTCGGAGAGTTGCGGCGCAGTTTTATGATAATTTATTATAATTTTTATTATGATATAATTGAGTTTTCTTCGGCGTCTGTTGTCTGTAAATCATCCGCCTCGTCGTCATCGTCGTCTCGTCATCGCCATCGTCGTCATCGCCGTCACCATCGTCGTCATCGTCGTCATCGTCGTCATCGCCGTCGCCATCGTCGTCATCGTCGTCATCGCCGTCGCCATCGTCGTCATCGTTGTCATCACCGTCGTCATCGTCATCGTCGTCGGTGTCATAATCCTCATTATCGTCGCCGTCAGCGTCATCGCTGTCTTTATTATCCTCATCATCATCGTCGTCCTCCTCCTCCTCCTCCTCCTCATATCCCACCCCCCTTTTTTTATCTATCACTCTCTCGTACAATACCGACCATGCCTCCACTCCTTCATTCCTCCCCCTCTCCCGCCGCCGCTGCCGTCGGCATCACGACCACGGCACCTCCTTCATTCCTCACGACGGAGAACCAGTTTCTCCTTGACGTGGCGCGCAGCCGAAGAGAGAGTCAAGCCCGAGACAAACAAGTGACGTCACTGTAGCGTGTCGCGGCCGACGTGTCGACGTGATGTTATCTCGTGAGATGATCAGCCGACGCACGGCGCGTCCCGCATGCTAACAACCACCAGTGTCCTCTCACTCTCTCTCTCTCTCTCTCTCTCTCTCTCTCTCTCTCTCTCTCTCTCTCTCTCTCTCTCT
>NW_014577215.1:45759-47541 GCF_000485595.1 Priapulus caudatus | reverse complement strand
CGGATGACAGAGACCGGCCGGGAAAGTGAGGCGAACAGCGTCAATACAGCTGTAGTCTGATGAACAGAGGGAGATGGGTGGTGCGAGGACGGGCTGCGTAATGCTAATACGACGTAATGAGAAAGAGAGAGAAAGAGAGAGAGAGAGAGAGAGAGATAGACACACAGAGGGGGGAATAGGAAGGTGATTAAACCACTCTAAGCACGTCGTCACATTGAGAGCAGCGAGCGCATTACATGACGACGTAACACCACGACAACAATGCCATCCCACGCAGCAAACATCTCCCGCGACGCGCGCACAATGTCCCGCCAACTGTCACCCATTGTCGCGCGCTCATCTGGTGACACAATGCCGGACAAAAGCCGGCTTACGCGCGCACAATGCGCAGCGATGTAATTCCTCCGCGCTAGGTGTGGACAAATTAGGGGAGGAGGAGGAGGGGGCCTGATTAGCGGGACATGGACCGGAGGACGAGCGGGATTGTTTCGCGGACAGTGGTCGCACAATGATGAACAATGACTCCGCGACATGTCAACACAAAGCGAGCTTAATGAGGAATTAAGCCAACCGCGGTCGCCGGCTCATTATTCAGGCCGTTTCGGGGCCGTTGTCACGCCCGGTGGCACGGCTAGGGACCGCCCAGCGAGGCCTGGGAGCATGAATGACAATCAGCAGCAGGTGTCCGTGCGTGCTGATGGTGGTGGAGTCGTGAGGGACGAACGAGGTTCAAACTCTAGCCGGAAAACGAAGAGAGAGAAAGAGAGAGGATTCACTAGGAGAAGAAAGCGACAGAGAGGGAGGGAGAGACAGACACACAGAGATAGTGAAGGATGAAGAGAGAGAGAGTGAGAAATAAAGAGAAAAAAGCGATACACAGAGAAAGAAACTGAAAGAGAAAGAGAGAACGAAAGAGAGAGAGAGAGAGAGAGAGAGAGAGAGAGAGAGAGAGACAGAGAGAGCAGGCGCGGACGGGGTGGGTGCGCTTTGTGCTGAGATAAAGTATTATAAGTATATAATGCGACTATTAGCATATATAATTAACTGCGCCTGAGGGACGTCGTGCTTGCCATCCAGCTTGCAGACCATTATAGTAATTCAACATATTTTGCTATCAATTACTAACAGTACTTCGGGAAGGTCGGCGCCAGGCGGCGCTAGGATCGCCGCGCATGTCCACCGGCCGCCGCAGCCGAAACACACTGGTTCATACTGTTCACACTGGTTCATACAGTTCATACAGTTCATACAGTTTCAAAACCCAGAGCACTAGTCCCACGCAAATATAATTTATATATACGCTCGCGTTTCGCAGTAGCGCGTCTGCGTGCATTTGTTGAGCGCGCTCGAGAATTTAAAAAAGCGCCTCCGTGCGGCCGGATCCCGTCAGTCGGCATCCGTCCACATTCCTGCCTTCCGTATACTCGCTAGCCGCGCTTATCGCCAGACATTTCATTTACATCTCATTTTTGCCCTGTCTGCGAGGCGGCTCCTGTAAACGAGAAGGAGCGGGGAGGAGCGGGGGAGGGGGAGGGGAGAGGGAGCGCATACGGGTACGTGTACGTGTATCAAGGTTGCTGGCCCGAGAGAGAGGTCGGACAAGAACGGTGCGTAACCGTAGATGGCTCCCGAGTTAGCGGGATAAGAAGGGACCCGGGGGAGGGCGGGTACAAATAGAGAGAGAGAGAGAGAGAGAGAGAGAGAGAGAGAGAAGAGAGAGAGAGAGAGAGAGAGAGAGAGAGAGAGAGAGAGAGAGAGAGAGAGAGAGAGCGAGAGCAAGAG
>NW_014577215.1:40063-45314 GCF_000485595.1 Priapulus caudatus | reverse complement strand
CGCACACGTACGCCCGCACACACACACACACACACACGCACACGTACGCCCGCACACACGCACGTACGTACACACGCGCATACGCACACGCGCGCGCACACGCACACACGAGCACACGCATACGCACCAGCACAAAGATCAGCAGAATTGACCGCTGATGTGTATGAAGGTCAAAAGATGCCCATCAAGATGATTAAGATCACCTGAGCCCCGCATTATGCGAGAACGGGAGGGCGGGGATAGATAGGGATAGATAGAGAAGGGGATGAGAGAGGGGAGCAGATAGAAGTGAGGCAGAGAGAGAGAGAGAGAGAGAGAGAGGGGGAGACAGGCGGAGAGACAGACAGAGAGAAAGATCATCATCATCATCATCATCATCATCATCGCCATCATCCCCACCGTCATCAACATCATCAACAAGAACATCATCACCATCATTATCATTATCATTTCATCACTATCATCATCACCATCATCATCACCATCACCACCACCCCCGCTACCATTATCATCATAAACATCATCATCATCATTATCGTTATCATCATCATCACCATCACCACCACCACCACCACCACCACCACCACCACCGCTATCATTATCATCATAAACATCATCATCATCATTATCATCATCATCACCATCACCACCACCACCCACCACCACCACCGCTACCATTATCATCATAAACATCATCATCATCATTATCATCATCATCACCATCACCATCACCACCACCACCACCACCACCACCACCGCTATCATTATCATCATAAACATCATCAACATCATTATAATTATCGCAAATGTGTGTCACAAAATTACAGCCTCCGCATCCTTCATCTCGCAATCACTGTTAGCATCAATAATGAATCCAGTGCCGCTGCCCGCCAAGGAGCGTCGAATTTCATTAAACTTTATCAAACGTGGGCTTTGTCGAAAAAAACACAAGCCCCCCCCCCAGACGTCGACAATTCATGCGAGAAAAAAACTTAAACACGTGACCACAATCTCACCCACCGGCTGACACAACGTCATGATCAGATGCTGTCTTGTTAAAATGGATGCAGCCATCACTGAAAGCAAGCAGGTTGACAAAACATTGTCCAACTGCCATCATTGACAGCAGGCAGGTTGACATAACATTGTCCAACTGCCATCATTGACAGCAGGCAGGTTGACATAACATTGTCCAACTGCCATCATTGACAGCAGGCAGGTTGACAAAACATTGTCCAACTGCCATCACTGATAGCAGGCAGGTTGACATAACATTGTCCAACCGTACATCCGCCTTGGCCGTCACAAAATTACAGCCTCCGCATCCTTCATCTCGCAATCACTGTTAGCATCTCCCTGCTCGCAATGATGGTATGTTATCACCGTGGTATATCACCCTCCCTGCTCGCAATGATGCTATATGTTGTCACCGTGTTATATCACCCTCCCTGCTCGCAATGATGGTATCGTGTCGCCGTGTTATATCACCCTCCCTGCTCGCAATGATGGTATCGTGTCGCCGTGTTATATCACCCTCCCTGCTCGCAATGATGGTATGTTGTCACCGTGGTATATCACTCACCCTGCTCGCAATGATGGTATGTTGTCGCCGTGTTATATCTCCCTCCCTGCTCGAAATGATGGCAGTTGGAGCTTGAAGGCATGGTTGGTTGCACCATTGATGGAAACAGTCTCATCCTGCGATCGTACACACATACACACACATGCGCGCGCTCGCTCGCTCGCTGGCTCGCGCCCTCTCTCTCTGTCACACGATAGCGTGCATCGTCGCAACGCGTCTCAAACGCCGTGTCTCAATGTCTCACGTCAGTCCGCCATCCGCCGCCGGTGTCTCAACACTTGCGTGTCTCACAGATGATAGCGAGGCGCGTGTGCGTGTGTGCGCGCGTAAGTGCGTGTGCGTGCGCGCACGAATTTCCTTTCTCGCACCTGTGATACGTCGACGTCGCAACGACAAGGACGCTGTCGCTGTCGCTGTCGCCGACGACGCACGACAGAGTCGATCAGGTGACACGCCCACTGAGATGCCGTCGCTGCCGACGATGACGACACTTGGTAGCGATCAGCGCGGGCGTGTTCAGTCAACGATCGAGAGAAAGACGAAATCCGACCAGCACGCGACGTCCTCGTCTCAGAGACAGAATCAGCCGGACGTCAACACGGGAGAGAGAGAGCGTGAAAGACAGGGCCTTGCCCACGCTCAGCTACTGACGCAGTAAACAGTGTTCGCATACACACACCACCTCCTTGCCATACAAGCCGCCGCCAACAGCAGCAACAGCAGCAACAGCAGCAGCAGCAGCAGTCGGTTACGTACACACGCGCCAGCACAGAGCGTATATGTGTGTGTGTGTGTGTGTGTGTGTGTGCTCGGAGAGCCAGTTCAGCAAGAGCGACCGCACAGCACACCGTTCGCTAACTCGCCGACAACGGGTCTCGGCCCCCCATCCAGCCGCGCGCACACGCCAATCAGGGCCAATCACAAAGACTCGCCGCACATGACACAATCCCAGCCAATCAGTTATTCAGCAAGTGGCGGGCGTGAACGGCATTAAGGGGGACACCTCAGGGGAACAAAACATGCTAATTACGAGTCCTGTACACGACCGTAGTGGTGAGACGATATGCAGAGAGCGAGAGCACACAGAGATAGAGATAGAGCGTAGTGTGTGAATTACAGCGGGATTAAGAAAGAGAACGTGGGGGAAAGATTAGAGAAGGGGGACGAGAAAGACACCAAGAAAGAGTAAAGATTAAGAGCGAGAAAAGACGAGAGGGCGGGATGGAAGGATAATGGATAGATGGAGGTAGGGGTAGATATAGAGGCAGGTATATATGGAGAAAGACGTGTAGGGAAGAAAGATAAGAGAAAGCACACATACGCACATCATGTGTGTGTGTGTGTGTGTGTGTGTGTGTGTGTGTGTGTGTGTGTGTGTGTGTGTGTGTGTGTGTGTGTGTGTGTGTGTGTGTGTGTGGTGTGTGTGGGAGAGGAGAGAGGGGGGGGGGCGATGGGGAGAGACGCACACATACATGTACACACAGCCTCTAAAAGTGTGTGTGTTAATTGATAAATGACTTATTTAGCACGATCATATACATAAATATATACATTTACAATAGCAAGCATAACTTAAACGCAAGAACATTGTTACATGTTTTGTTCGAGTCGTTACTTCCTCGAGAGAGAGATGAGAGAGAGAAAAGAGAGAGAGAGATGGAGAGAGAGAGAGAGAGAGGAGCAGAGAGATGACAGAGAGACGAGAGAGGAGAGAGAGCGAGAGAGTGTTGTGTGTGTGTGTGTGTGAGATGAAATAGAGAGTGAAGAGGGAGAAAGAGAAGAGAATGAGAAAGAGAGAGAGAGAGAGAGAGAGAGAGAGAGAGAGAGAGAAGTGGGAGGTAAGAGAGAGAGGAGCGAGAGAGAGTGAGTGAGTAGAGAGAGAGAGAGAAAGGAGAAGAGAGAGAGAGAGAATGCGAGAGTGAGAGGGAGAATGAGAGAGAGAGAGAGGAGAGAGGAAGGCGGAGGCGAGAGAGAGCGAGTGGAGGGAGAAAGAGAGGGCGAGAGGCAGAACTCTGAAGAGAGCGAGAAGGGGAGAGAGAGCGCGAGGAGGTGGGAGAGAGCGCGCGAGAGAAGGTGATAGAGGGAGAGACATCTAGATAGAGGGAGAGGGGGGGGCATGACGGAGAGATAATTAATATCCGAGAGAGTGGTTTGGCGCATGTGGTGCTAATAGAACGCGCAAGAACAAGAGTTATTGGACGAGTCTCCGAATAAATGCGCCTGTACACAAACACTCCGATGGGGCGTACGACGTAGAGAGGGAGGATGGGGAAGAGAGAGCGAAGAGAGAGAGCGAGAGAGAGAGAGAGAGAGCGAGATGGGAGAGAGAGCGAGCGAGAGAGGTAGAGGAGAGAATGGAGAGAGAGAGGGATAGAGAGAGGGAGTAGAGAGAGGGAGAGACGGAGAGAGAGAGAGAGAGGGTGAGAAGTGAGAGAGGGGGGCGGAGAAGGAGAGGGGAGAGAGAGAGAGAGGTAGAGAGAAGAGAAGAGGCGAGAGAGAGAGGGAGAGAGAGCGAGCGAGCGAGAGAGGAGCGAGAGAGGAGGAGAGAGGAGGAGCGATAGAGAGACGAGAGAGAGAGAGAGAGCAGCGCGAGACCAGAGAGAGAGAGAGAGAGAGAGAGAGAGAGAGAGAGAGAGAGAGTGAATAGAGAGGGGAGGGAGGGAGGAGAGAGGAGGAGGGAGAGAGAGAGAGCTGGAGAGGAGCGAGCGAGCGAGCGCGGAGAGAGAGAGAGAGAGCGAGAGAGGAGGAGAGGGAGAGAGAAAGAAAGAGAGGATGAGAGAGAGAGGCGAGAGAGAGAAAGAACGAGAAGAGAGATAGGAGAGAGAGAGAGAGAGAAAGAGAGAGGTCGAGAGGAGTAGAGAGAGAGAGATAAGAGAGAGGAGAGAGAGAAGAAAGAGAGGAGAGAGAGAGAGAGAGCGAGAGAGAGAGAGGAGAGCGAGAGGTGAGCGCGCACATGCCGTCCGTGGCGGCCAAGTCAAGGTTGCATTGCCGCCACGGCGTCGCTGGCCCATGCGAAGATTGATATTTCATTTCCCAAGTGGAACCGTTTAATTATGCATGATCGCATGCGATCGAGGGGGAAAAAAAAAAAAAACAAAAAAGAAGAAGGAGTAAGAGAGGGAGGGGGAGGAGAGACAGGAGAGCAAGAAGAGAGGAGAAGGAGGAGGGGAGGAGAGAGGAGGGGAAGAGGGGGAGGAGAGGGGGACAAGAGGGGGAGGAGAGAGGAGGGGGAGAGCGTGGGCGCGCCAGGGTTTCGTGTGCAGCGGTGCCGAGCGCTGGTTTCACGACAGAGAGCAATGCCAGAGGAGGAGTGGCGGCAGGGAGAAGAGGCAATAATAGACGAGAGAATAGAGAGAGAGGAGCGAGAGGAGAGAGAGAGAGAGGAGAAAGAGAGAGAGAGGAGAGAGAGCGAGATATAGCAGAGAGAGAGAGAGAGAGAGGAGGAGAGAGAGCGGAGAGAGAGTGGGAGAGTTGAGGGTATGGAGAGGTAATGAGATACGAAAGGGAGAGGGAGAGAGGAAGAACGGTGCGTGACGACATGAATGGGGAAGAGGGGAGAAAGCTTAGGCGCCAGCGGAGGGCGGGATGTGTGCGTGCGTGTGGTAGATTGCGTGCGTGGTGCACAATACCGTCCCGCACGATGCGAAGCAAACGTATCCCTCGACGGCG
>NW_014577215.1:36497-40038 GCF_000485595.1 Priapulus caudatus | reverse complement strand
GAGAGAGAGAGAGAGCGCGACAGAGAGAGAGACGACTAGCGAGAGGGGAGAGAGAAGATGTCGTGAGAGGGGTGTTGCTGGTTGTTGCTCGTGCATTGATAGGTTACCTCATTCGCGAAGTAACGAATGCGCACGCACTAGAATGAAAGGGGAAAAAGCTGCACTTACTATGCGAAATCTACGCCTGGATGGGACTTAATTAAGATGTCAACCGGGAGAGGGCGTGGGGAGCGCACGTGGTCAGCACGTGATCACACACACACACGCATGCGCCGTCACTCACCGGTCAATACCGTATTCGATTAACCCAGCACTCGGGAATGCAATATTTGCACTGCTATTTAAGATGTCATATTTCCGCGGTTCTAAATTCGGCTACGCTTCGAGGTAGGTATTTACGTGGTACGCATACACGCACGCGTGTGTTCAAATGTGCGTTCGGGCGTGTGTACGTGGGCGCGAGAGTGCGTGCGTGCGTGCTCGCGCGTGTGTGCGTGAGTGCGCGCACGTGGGGTAACTATAACTCTCTGTTTGTTAGCGCCGTTTAGAGAGAAAGCCCTTTCGGTCGTTGCATTTGCTCAGCTATTTGTCTGGCTAACGTTAAATCAACACGTACGACCGAGCATTGTAAATATAGCGAGCGCGACTTATAGCAGTCAGAACCCCTCCCCCTCTTCCCCCTCTTCCCCGCTCCCGCTCCATCCACCCCCTTCCCCTCTTCCCCGCTCCCGCTCCATCCACCCCCTCCCCCTCATCCCCGCTCCCGCTTCCCCTCCCCCTTATCCCCGCTNTCTGGCTTAGACGTTTAAATCAACACGTACGACCGAGCATGTAAATATACGAGCGCGACTTATTAGAGCAAAACGCTCTCCCCTCTTCCCTGCTTCCGCTCCGCACCATCCACTTCCCGTCCCCTCTTACCCCGTCCCCTCCATCCACCGGCTCTTCCTCTTCCCCGCTCCCCTCCATACACCCCCCTCTCCCTCTTCCCGCTCCCGCTCCATCCACTTGCCCGTCCACCCTCTTCCCCGCTCCCGGCTCGCCCCGCCCTCAACCCCTCTTCCCCGGTTCATCCGCTCGCCATCCTCCCACAAGCCCCTCCCTCTCCTTCCCCGCTATCGCTCTCCCACCCCTCCCCCCTCTTCCCGTGTCCCAGCTCCATCCACATAGCCCGCTCCCCCTCTTCCCACTGCCCGCCATCCACCCCCCCGCCCTCTTCCCCCTCCCGCATCCACCACCCTCCTTCGCCCCTCATTCCGCTCTCGCTTCCCCTCCCTATCCCCTCCCCCTCCCCTCATCCCCGCTCCCGCCCCCCACCCCTACGCCGTCCCCCCTTACATACCGTCGCACGCAGCCGCTATAATCGGGACGGCGCCGAAATGAGAATTTATCGTGCATAAAACCCGTGTAAAGCGGCTCTATGGATGTGACACGACGGCGGATCTGAGGCTGTCCGCCGCGGCAGAAAAAGCGAGACGTCACGGCGACCAGGTGGGTCGTCTCGATAACGACGGAGGCCGCCTGGCAAGGCTGGCATACTACAACACGCGCCACGCCGGTACCACGCACAACAGCACGCCGCAGACACCGACATCACGCACGGCGCGCACGCACGACACACACGCACACACATACACACTACGACACTCGCACGCTGCGCACGCGCACGACGCAACAACACGTCACGCACGATCGCACACACCACACACACACACCAGACAGCACATCGCATACGCCACACTGACGCACGCACGTCACGCACGCATACATACAGACAAAATAACAAAAAAACACACCACATACATACATACACACATATTACATACAGAGAGCCGAGGAAGAGAGAGAGAGAGAGCACGCATTCATGCCACGCACCGGTGTGACAAGGTCAACCAACCTGCCCGCGCCTTCACCCCGCCGCACCAACAGTAACAGCACAACCACCGCCCAAACAAAGCAGCATCAGCAACAGCAGCAGCAATATCACTATAATCATCATCAACATCATCATCATCATTATCATCATCATCAACAGTAGCAGCAGCAATAACAGCAGCAGCAGCAACAGCACTATCATCATCATCATCATCAACATTATCATCATCATTATCATCATCAGGAGCAGTAGCAGCAGCAGTAACAGCAGCAATAACAGCAGCACCAGCAACAACAACAGCAGCAGTAGCAGCGACACCACCACCACCACCAGCAGCAGCAGCAGCAGCAGCAGCAGCAGCAACGACAGGAGCAGCAGCGACACCACCACCACCAGCAGCAGCAGCAGCAGCAGCAGCAGCAGCAGCAGCAGCAGCAGCAGCAGCGACATACGAGTGTTAGTGACGAACACGTGAGAGAGCGACAGCTGACGCACACTGCCGCCTCTATATGTCGTCGCGTCGTCTGTGAGCGGCCGCCGCCGCCGCCCCCCACCATCAAGCCATCCAACACCGCAGCACGACAAACAGCCACCGAGAGAGAGCGCCGTCATTCTCGCTCGATGACCCCTGTTGACCCCGGATGACCTCGACTAACCCATGGCATCAAATTTGAACACAAGACAGCGAGATACATAAACATGGACCCCAGACTAGCCGCCCGCCTGCTAATTTGATGACAGATCAACAGATGAGACTGTCAATACGTGTCATCTAGTTAAAGTGCCATTGTAACGATGTATCAACTAGTTACGGTTCGATTGTCACGGTGTATCATCTTGTGACAGTTGCATTTTCGCGATGTGCTATCTAGTGACAGTTGCACTGTCGCGATGTGCCGCCCAGAGACAGTTCTATTGTCACGATGTGTCATATAGTGACAGTTGCGTAATCATGAGCATGACGTAATGACACGTCACTACGCATGAATGATTACTATCGTCATCAGCGGGTGGGGGGGGGCGACAGTTCCATGGCAACGGCGTGTCATCTACTGACAGTTCCGTGGTAATGATGTGTCGCCTAGCGACAGTTCCATGCTAACGACGTGACACGCACCTGTCGCCAGCTTTGACACCTAGATTCGACGCGTCTGCGGTACAATAGACCACCACGGGAGCAGCGGCTGGTGTCACCGGCAGCGGTTATCACTCTTCTACACGCTCGCTCGCTCGCTCGCTCTCATGGCGGGCGGGCATCGAAATTTTTTTCCCCTGACCCTTTCAGCAAGCACAGTGTTATATCTAACACAATGTACCATACATGTACATCTAACATAATTATAATATGCATATTTGTTCGATGTACATATTATATGGTACATGTAATGTATACATTGTGTTAGATGTACATGTATGGTGTATGTATACATTGTGTTAGATCAACTTAGATGTACATGTATGGTACATGTATATATCATGTTAGATGTACATGTATGGTACATGTATACATTATGCTAGATGTACATGTATGGTATATGTATACACTATGTTAGATGTACATGTATGGTACATGTATACATTATGCTAGATGTACATGTATGGTACATGTATACATTATGTTAGAACATTACAAAACAATACAACATGCCTCTCTATGCTATGCGA
>NW_014577215.1:31527-33918 GCF_000485595.1 Priapulus caudatus | reverse complement strand
TTCGCTATGTTATGTCGACTGGGAAAAAAAAACTCGCCCCCCGGGCGTGGAGGGAGGGTCACGTGATACCGTTGGCGTATACTTCAAAATTATTACTCATCCGGTAACGATAACTCCAATACCTCCAACACTAACCATAACACTAAACATTTATATGTCGGAGCGCTATATATAGATCCAAAAATCCACAAAAATTAATCTATGGTGTGGGGACAGATATCATGATGCAAAAACCTTAACCCTAACCCTAATCCTAACCCTAACCCAATCCCTAATCCTAACCCTAACCTTAATCCTGACCCTAACTCTAATCCTAACACTAGTGCTGCCACGTTGCGGTCACCTCCCTCCACGCCCGGGGGATAGCATTACCCTTTCGACGCAGGCATCCCTGTTCATACCACCTACCCGGAAGACGGAACATGTCCCGCAATTCCTCCGCATACCACTTCCTCTGCCGGCGCCACCCCTCCCCCTCCGCCGCCACCCCTCCCGCCTAACCACCGCTTCCGCGCCTCGCTACCCCTCCCCTCCCTCGCCATCCCTCCCCTCCCTCGCTACCCCTCCCCTGCCTAGCCACCGCTCCCCCGCCTAGCCACCCCTCCCCCGCCGGCGGCGGCAGAGTGGACCCGTCCCGGCGGTTTTTTGCACCCGCCTGCCAAAAACTCGCACCGTAGTTTACACAGCAGCGAATGTGCTCGACTTCTGATGCCGCTGCTGCTGACTTCTGCTGCCGATGCTGCCGCCTCTGCTGCCGCTGCTGCCGCTGCTGCTGACTTATGCTGCCGCTGCTGCCGCTGCTGCTGCCGCCGCACGTGTCGGCCGAGCTGCTGGCGAGATTTTTTTTCCTAGGTCAATCAAGAACATAGGGCTCTAGTGAGCGCTGCCATTGGTTGATACAAATCACGTGCCCCAAACTCCTGTTGTGTGGTGCATTGTGACCTAACCCCAACCCTAACCTTAACCCTAACCCAAACCTTAACCCTATTTTATAAAAATTATAAAAAATTAAAATTTTTGTACAAATTAATTGTTGTTATTAAATTGTTGTAAATAAATCATGTAAATATTTGCGTTAATTGGAAAAAAATTGTTAAACGGATAAAGATAGAAAAATACAGAAAACAAAAAATTTATGAAAAAACGGATGGGATTCGATACCCCAACCTTTCAGACTTGACTTGCGTGCTGTGTTCGCTCGACTATTGACAGTATTGAGTTCTTTTGGAATTATGGATTTTGTATGTGCTATGAATATGACGACACTGTGACGTCATTGAGCGACGAAACAAGCTCAACCAATAGCAGCGCTCACTAGAGCCCTTCTTGATTAACCTAGGGAAAAAAATCACGCGAGCTGCTGCTGGCAGCCCGACAACCGACAATTTGTTACGCGTGATGGGTGTGCTTGGGAACGACTCAATAACTGCGCGCTTCCTATAATGTGCGGAACGAGTGAGAGCGCGCGCGCGAGAGAGAGAGAGAGAGAAAGAGATCGAAACAAGCGGACGATGCTAGAGAGGGGACGTGCGCCGGAGGAACGGGAGGAGGGGGAGACGCTACAATGGGAATGCCCCGCATAGTTCAGCCGAGTGTTTTTGCCCCGTTTTGCTCATCGCACCACGTGAAACCCAAGCAGACGTTGTTGCCTTGGTGAGGAGGTGGTCTCATCGCCAGGGCTAATCGGTCAATTAATGAGCCTTCCTTATGCTCTCCAGCCGAATTAGCTTAGGTTTATATAAGCGAGATAAAATACAGGAGGCGGGGACAGGCAGAGAGAAGAGGAAACGAAAGAGAGCGGGAGAGAGAGAGAGATAGAGATAGAGAGAGAGAGATGGGTAGATAGAAATGGGCAGTTGGAAAGAGAAAAATAAAGAGCTACCGAAAGAGAGCGAGAGAGCGAGAGAGCGAGAGAGCGAGACAGAGCACAATGGACAGACAGAGACACACACAGAGAGGGGAAGATAGATAGATAGATAGATAAATAGATAGATAGATAGATAGATAGATAGATAGATAGATAGATAGATAGATAGATAGATAGATAGATCGATAGATAAATATATAGTATACTAATATATATGATATATATATATATATATAGAGAGAGATGAAGAGAGAGAGAGAGAGAGAGAGAGAGAGAGAGAGAGAGAAGAGAGAGAGAGAGAGAGAGAGAGAGAAAGAAGAAGAGAGAGAGAGAGGAGAGAGATGAGAGGAGAGAGAGACAACCTGTTTGCTTACCAAAAAACCCGTACAGTTTAAGCCTAAATTTTTTTTTAAGAGCTACGATCTCACTCCATAGCATAGCAGCATAAGGCCATGCGCATATGCTGCATGGCCGTGCATGTATACGCATGTAACGCTCCCACACGCTGGCAGGCCCGATGCCGT
>NW_014577215.1:28999-31126 GCF_000485595.1 Priapulus caudatus | reverse complement strand
ACATTCACGCACGGTCACACACATTCACGCACGGTCACACACATTCACAAACGGTCACGCACGGTCACACACATTCACGCACGGTCACACACGCGACACCAGCTGAATTCTATCACATGGAATCGCGCCAAACGGACGGCAGGCGGCGCCACCGCTCTCGCCACACATCGTCGCCTTGGTCGACGCCACGTCAGAAAACAGGCAGGCACGGCGCTGCATACACACACGAGCGCCACCTGACGGGAGAGAAGCTCCCCTTCGCTCGGCCACCGCGGACTCGTTCCGGAGAGAGGCCAGCCAGGCGGGAGGCTGCAAGCTCTCCTGTCATCATGGCAATCGCGCTTTCGCTTGTCCTCACTGTGAAGCAAGGCATCGCGTGTTCTTCTTCTTCCTCCTCCTCCTCCTCCTCCTCCTCCTCTCCTCTCTCTCTCTTCCTTTCTCTCTTTCTCCTCATCCTCTCCGTCTTCTCCTCCTCCTCCTATAAGTAAGTTATAAGGCTCAGAAAGAGATTCTGATTCAGAAGAGTCATCAAAGCTTATAATAATATTATATGATGTACTCGCTTTGCATATCACTTTCTACCATCCCCCCAGCATGGAGGACACGTAACTATCGTAGGTAGATGTGCTCCTCCTAGCACGAGGCCAGTAGCTTGAGTTGAGTATTGCCACTACACACTCTCTGACGCACGGCTACGCTGGCCATTTACAAATCCGCCATGTGTCACTGTTTTTATCTCTCGTGACAATACCTGACTTTTGACGTTTTCGCTTGGTGCGGTTTTCGCACGATACGCTCACGGTCTCACCTATCGCTGTAGCTCGTCCAGTAAAAAAATAAAATTCGAGATTTAGATGATAAAAATGTATCGCAGCGGCGTCAACGAAACACTCGCAGCTAGGGCCTGCATACCTCCCAAATCCCATTGGTTGGTACATATCACGTGCTTAAAACCTGATGCGAGTGCGGGCTACGTCATTGTCCAACGCAAAGCTGCTCACTTGTTTTCGATCGACAGCCGCTACACTAGCTAGCTGGCATTGACGTGTGCCGTGAGCAACTCACGTGGACGCACGTACACACGACCACACCGCGTGGCTGCGAACGCACGCACGCACGCACGCACGCACGCACACACACACACACACACACACACACACACACACACACACACACACACACACACGTTATAATGACGTGAAGCCATTCTTATCGAACTCTAACTCACGCACCCGCGTGCAGCAACAACCACGCAAGCTTAGCTTTACGGCCGCCGTCGCAGCGACCGGTCGCGGCAGCAATCCAGGCAAACAGAGCGAGAGCCTCCTGCCGCGTCTCTCCCACGAGACGCCGAATTAGCATACGATTCCATTTGCACGCGGAAATGAAAAACTCGGCGCAATAACGCGATTTGCCATCAATTTTAAAATTCATAATTTTATGAAATTACCGACCCCACTGCCAGTGGGAAGGGTGATGGGTAGGAGGGTGAGGGGTAGGGCGAGGGAAGGATGTGGAGCGTGAGGGGGAGGAGAAGGTAATAAGAGAGAGGGGAGCGTGCGGGGATTGGGAAGCGTGTGGTGTGGGTGAAGGATAGGGGGAGGCAAGCGGCCACAGCGCACAACCCGCGCGGAGGAGATGGAGAAGGGAGGGGGGCGGCGGTAGAAAAGGAAATTGAGAAGTTATGCACACAACAGACAGAGACACCGGGAGAAGTGGAGAAGTGAGAGAGACGATAGCGAGCGAGAAAGAGAAAGAAAGAAAGAGAGAGCGCGAGAAAGAGAAGAGAAAAGAGAGAAAGAAAGAGAGAGAGAAGAGAGAGAGAAGAGAGAAGAGAGAGAAAAAGGTGGGAGAGAGAAGAGAGGAGAGAGAGCGCGCGCGAGAGAGAGAGGAGAGACAGAGAAGAGAGAGAGAAGAGAGAAGGAGAAAGAGAAAGGTGGGAGAGAGAAGAGAGGAGAGAGAGCGCGCGCGAGAGAGAGAGGAGAGACAGAGAAGAGAGAGAGAAGAGAGAAGGAGAAAGAGAAAGGTGGGAGAGAGAAGAGAGGAGAGAGAGCGCGCGCGAGAGAGAGAGGAGAGACAGAGAAGAGAGAGAGAAGAGAGAAGGAGAAAGAGAAAGGTGGGAGAGAG
>NW_014577215.1:24666-25892 GCF_000485595.1 Priapulus caudatus | reverse complement strand
CTACCTGTGTCTCTGTAGCTATCTACCTGTGTATAGCTACCTACCTGTGTCTCTGTAGCTATCCTCCTGTGTCTCTGTAGCTACCTACCTGTGTCTCTGTAGCTACCTACCTGTGTCTCTGTAGCTATCTACCTGTGTATAGCTATCTACCCGTGTCTCTGTAGCTATCTACCCGTGTCTCTGTAGCTATCTATCTGTCGGTCTAGCCCAACCGTAGCTTTTAACGCGCACCTGATCAGTTTCCTTTCCTCTCCCCCGCGCATGCGCTCTTTATCCATCTGTCCCTGTCTTTATATGTAGCTCTCTGTGTCTATGTCTGTCTCTATGTCCTTCTTCCTCCCCTCGTGTGCTCTTTGTGGCTTGATCAGGCAGGCGTATGTCTCCTTCTCTTGTCGCGTGCGTGCGTGTTCAAGCGCGTGCGAGTGCGTTTCTTTCTCTCTTTCTCCTTCGTCGACTCTACTCCTCTATTTCTCTTCCCCTATTGCCACATCGCCCTAACTCTCCCTATCTACCTATACACTACTTACAGAGGCAATCGTTACTAATCGTTCGACCTGCGATACCTATCCGCCTTTCTACCTATTCCAGCCACACTAATTAGATCTATTGCGCGCAGTCGAGCATCCCACATCTTTGTGCTATTGAGCATGGCCCGCATCTCTGGGCTTCAGCACACACAGCTTCCTCGGGCTTGAGGCTAAGCGCAGTAGCACGCTGGTGCCTGTCGCAGAAAAACCCGCTGCCGCCGCTAACGCCACCGCCACTCCGCCGCCGCCGCCGCCGTCGTTGCCGTCGCAATTCACGTTTTACACACATCATCACTATCTCACGGATCCGCTGCTCCCGGCGAGTTCCGACACGAACATTCACATGTGCTCACGCACACTCACGCACGTTCACATGTGCGCACGCACATTCACGCAGGCTCACATGTGCACACGCACGTTCATGCACTCACATGTACACACTCACATGTGCGCACGCACATTCACGCACGCAACCATACAACACTTCCGACGCCGTCACACACATTCACGCACGGTCACACACATTCACGCACGGTCACGCACATTCACGTACGGTCACACACATTCACGCACGGTCACACACATTCACGCACGGTCACATACATTCACGCACGGTCACACACATTCACGCACGGTCACACACATTCACGCACGGTCACATACATTCACGCACGGTCACGCACATTCACGCACGGTCAC
>NW_014577215.1:22605-23984 GCF_000485595.1 Priapulus caudatus | reverse complement strand
GAGAGAGAGAGAGAGAGAGAGAGAGAGAGAGAGAGAGAGAGAGAGAGAGAGAGAGAGAGAGAGACAGAAGGCACGAAAGCGGCAGGCGCTATAAAAAGACTTGACACAAAATGACACACGACACCGCGAATTCCAACAATTCATATCGCGAGCCACGACTCATGCGCGAGTGCGCCAACGCAACCTGAAAAGGAAACCATGATTTTGGCTTCACACAACTCTTTCTGCACGGCTTAGAGGGATCACAGCGGCACGTCAGTTTTCAAAAGTAGACGACTTTTTCGGGGGCGAGGTGGTGGGGGCCACTGTAAAACTTCGTATTTATAGAAATCCAACAAGGGAGCTGACAAAAAACGCACGGCGGCGCGTGTCATAAATACAGCCTATTACTTATGCGCGCGCGCGCGAGCCCGAGACACATTCTAAAAATATGCGAGCGCCCATAGTTATCCGCGTCCTTCTCCCCTTCCTCCCCCTTCTCCGCCTCCACATCCGCCTCCTCTTCCTCTTATCGCTCCTTTTTCTTATTCATCACTAAATACACTCGTCAACAACCTCATCGTTTCATCTTCCCGCGCGTGTCGCCACGACGACACAGCATCCTCATCTTCATCCTCCTCCTCATCCTCGTCCTCGTCCTCATCCTCATCCTCATCCGACAACGGTTTCACCGGCAGCTGACGACCGCAGCTTGCGCAGCATCCCGCGGGCAGCAACCCGACCCGTGTCTGACGCCGCCATACATGGTCACCGTCAGCGAATCGCGGTGTGATGGTGGGGACAATCATGATGGCAGAGAGAGGTGACAAATAGGGCGCTCGCACGGAGCCGCAACGAACGCGACACGACGTCGCAGCAAATCGTCGCAATGTCAACAGCAACGCAAGGAAATGTCGCAGCAACTATAGAAACCGTATCGGAAACCGTGACCACAATTTTATGCTGAAAGCGATGCAATGTCACGAAAGGCGACACAATGTCGCGAAACGACAAACAATATCGTAAAACGCCATACGCGACACAATCACAGAAGACGCGACACGATGACGTAAAATGTTGTGAGAAAATGTGAGCAAATTTACGCGAACGCGACAGGGTAGCGCTTGATGCCTTCTTACGCCATAGCGGGTGACTGTCGCACACATGCAGCCACGCGCACATGGGGGAACATTAGATGAATATTGTGCTTTTGCCAATATAAATAGTACAGCGAAGCGCGCGTACAAAGCAACGACAAGACGTGTATTGTAACCGCATAGTAATAACAGCGGCCCCCTTCTCGCGCTTTCACTCCCTCTCTCTCTCACACATGCACACTCGCTTTCTCTCTCTCTCTCTCTCTCTCTCTCTCTCTCTCTCTCTCTCTCTCTCTCTCTCTC
>NW_014577215.1:16286-18658 GCF_000485595.1 Priapulus caudatus | reverse complement strand
GTGTGTGTGTGTGTGTGTGTGTGTGTGTGTGTGTGTGTGTGTGTGTTTATCCTTTGCTCCCGCCCTCCCTCCGCTCTATCGCGTCCGCGATGCTAAAATAAGCTGGCGGCCGCAAATAGCAGCGGCGGTGTGCCATGACACATTCTGTCACACAGCCGAACGTCGGGCTTCTCCTCCCGCATGCTGCACGGCCTTCAACGCGGGGCGGAGGCGGGCAGGGACGTTACCATGGTAACATGACACCAACGTTCGGCCGGGTAACGGGAAAACTCATGAACGTGGACGGTTGGTGGACACGATCAAGCTGAACAGTAAATTATGCTTAGGGTCAGGGATAGGGTTATAGGTAAGCTCAGGACTAGGGTCATATGTAAGCTAAGGGCTAGAGTTATAGGTAAGCTAAGGACTAAGGTTATATGTAAGCTAAGGACTGGGGTTATAGGTAAGCTAAGGACTAGGGTTATATGTAAGCTAAGGACTAGGGTTATATGTAAGCTAGCAGCTCTGCGCTGCTAGCTGCAACCCGATAAAAGGATGATTCATGTCACACACCAGCAATGCTCGAGCAATGATTACATCTGTCATGTATGCACTACGTCATAAGTACCCGGATAACCTGTAATATGAACCAATCAGATGCGAATAAATTCTATTGTACTTTCCTAATGGCGCTCTTTCTGGTATTACAACATTACATGGTGTCAGAAGTAAGATTCGAACCCACGCCCACATACGAGAATGCTTCCCTTGACACGCACCGCTCACACTCCATCCTAACCTCACCCTCTGACAACACACCTACACTTCTCATCCCAGCACTCCTCGCCCTCGCCCGCATGGACCCGTCACCTCACACACCCACATCGTCCACGTACGGTATCTATCCCTATTTTCCCAATCGCCAGCATCCGCGTTTTCCAGGTTACGTCCTTTCCCCGGAATCATTCATCGACCTTCAACCGGACGGGATACCTCGATCCCCTTACACGGGAAGCTTGAATTTCTCTCAAATCTTTACCGGAAATCATCCATTCACCCCTTCCCGGAAATGATCCATCCAGCCGCTCAAGACAGGACAGCTCTTGTTTCCCCAGACGGCGACACAAGCGCAGTTTCCGCTCGCATTCCGCACATAGCGTACAGGCTGAGTCAGCGAGAGATCACCAACTGTGACAGTGGTTCCCTCTGTGTCTTACACTGTGTCCTCTGTAACAACCCCCTGCTATGGAGGACACCACGGGGGTGAGGGGGGGGGGATGCGCAGGTTGGAGTTCGATGGTAGAGGGAAGGGTGGTAGTGGGAGGCAGGGGGTGATCATGAGGGTGGGGTGCGGGGTCGACACTGTACCATAGGCCGTATATCGCGCCGCAGTCCCCCCCCCCAGCCTCGCCGTCACGTCGAAAATATAGGCAATGGGCCGAGCGTAAGGTGTCGAATGCGTCCCACCCTGTGTGACCACGCCCGCGCCGCGCTCACGCGATGCAACGCGCGCGGTCGCCGCCGATCAGGGTAGGCATTGCCATCTCCATTAATGTAACACAATCGGGTGCCAACTGTCTCAGCCGGAGAAAAACTTAGTTAAACTGCGCGCAGCAGCGGTTACACAAATAGCACGGCAGTGTCAGCCGTGTTGGGTTGCCGCGTGCGGGGCCTGCCTATATTCTACCGGCGCGATGCACAAAAAAAGATGCCAGACAAACTCAAAACAGACCACCAAGAACACAAACAGAGGGCGGAAGCAGGACAAAAAGGCGCGTTACTCAGAAGGGCTTCGTGACAAACCAGCGCGCTGTTCCCTGCCGTCACCATGGCAACGCTGTGGGTTCGCGTACCAACCGACAGCCGTCACGGCATCGGCGGCAGATGGGATACCAGGAACAGAGCGTCCAAAGAAGTCTGCTAACGAGAGGCAGAGATTCGGAGAGGAGGGTGAGACCTAGCGAAGCAGATGGGAAACTGCGACACTATATGAGTAGGATGCGCGACTCGAAATGTACTGACGCACACTAACACGAAGACACCGGAGTTAGGACACCGAGGACGAAACAGGGAGAGCTGAGATATGAATATGACACCCCAAGGAAGATCCCTCAGTGACTCTGGGTGGAGTCACCAAGAGATGTGACTACCAGAGGAAAACAGGAAAGAGGAGAGAGGACAAGAGCGAGACGAGATCAATGCATCTCTAAGAGAAAGGGAGAGGAACACTGAAATATGAATCGGTGAAGGCACGCGTACAGCCTCGTCATGAAGCCATGACCAGCAACAATACGGGAGCAGCGTGCGCGCACCACACGCGGCAGCAGCAGCAGCAGCAGCAGCAGCAGCAGCAGCAGCAGCAGCCGGCAGCTTCCTTGCAACCGAACACCAGC
>NW_014577215.1:12178-15458 GCF_000485595.1 Priapulus caudatus | reverse complement strand
AGTTATATGTAAGCTAAGGACTAGGGTTATATGTAAGCTAAGGACTAGGGTTACAGGTAAGCTAAGGACTAAGGTTATATGTAAGCTCAGGACTAAAGTTATATGTAAGCTAAGGACTAGGGTTATATGTAAGCTAAGGACTAGGGTTATATGTAAGCTCAGGACTAGGGTTATATGTAAGGTTAATAATAAAGTTTGGATTAGGCTTATAAGCAACGTTACGCTTACAGTTAGAGCTACAGGTAAGGATGAGGCATGAGTTTACAAGTGGTGGTGGAGGTGGTAGAAGAGAAGGACGAGAATGTGGATAATGAGTAGGGGAGAGAGGTGGTGATTGTGGAGAGGAGATGAGGAGGACGTGGTAGAGCAAGAGGCGGCGGTGGTAGTGGTGGCGGTGGTGGTGGATAGAAAGGATGAGGAAGTGGTGGAGGAGGAGAAGGAGGTGGTTGTGGTGGAGACAGGTGAGGGGAGGAGAATCGGGAGGAGGACGAGGAGAGGAGGGGGAGAAGGACTGAAGAGGAGAGAAGGAGGAGGGTGGAAGAGGGGGGAGAGGAGGAGGAGCATTGAAGAAGGTGGAAGAGGAGGGAGATGAAGAGGATGAGTGGGATGGAGGAGGATGGCAGAGGAGGAGGAGGAGGAGGAGAATGGGAGAGGAGGGAGAGAAGGGAGAGGAGGGAGAGGAGGGAGAGGAGGGAGAGGAGGGAGAGGAGGGAGAGGAGGGAGAGGAGGAGGATGGAGGTGAGTGCAGCTAGCTAGCTGAGCTTCAGCTCACAGATATTACAATGTTTCGTTGTCTGTGGCAGCCGCAGCGCGAGGCCACTCAAGTGCCGTAAACGTGATAAAGCATTACCGAGCTTTGCCCAAATGACGAACACTGCTCTCTATGATTCGTTTAGTAGACAATCAAATAAGCGCCGAAGCGCGCGCGAGCACGGCTGCTCTCTTTCTCTCTCGTTCTCTCTCTCTCTCTCTCTCTCTCTCTCGTTCTCTCTCTCTTTCTCTCGCAGTCTATCTCTTTCTCTCCAGATCTCTCTCTCTCTCGTTCACTCTCTCTCCCTCTCTCTCTATTTCTCTCACATGCACACTCTCTCTCTATCCCAATCTCTCTCTATCTATCTCTCTACCTACCTACCCCACCAATCACCCATCAATCCACCTACCTAGCTACATACCTACCTACCTAATTACCTACTTAATTACCTCGGTAGCCTTCTCCCCCTACCCCCATCTCTCACCGCTCCCCTTCTCTCTCTCTCTCGCTCTCTCTCTCTCTCTCTCTCTCTTTCTCTCTCTCTCTTTCTTTCTCTCACTCTCCCAAACTCTAACACGCTCACAATCGCGACCGTACATAACCCGTGATGAGGCGTCCCGTCTCTTCCGCCGTTGCAGCCGCCACCGCCTCGTAATGCGTGCGGCCGCCATAAAGGTGCAAACTCCGTAACGGCGGCACTTCGATGGCGATGGCTTCATTTTCGTGCATTTTCGCGCGCCGCCGCCGCACGCGCCGACGTCGTCCGGGGAAATGTAAAACATTGAGACGCACGCCGATATTTGCGGTCGGAGCGGTGGACAGCTTTACGGCCGCGGCTGCTGCTGCTGATGCTGATGCTGCTGCTGCTGCTGCTGATGCTGCTGCTGCTGCTACGGCTGCTGCTGATGCTGCTGCTGCTACTGCTGCTACGGCTGCTGCTGATGCTGCTGCTGCTACTGCTGCTACTGCTGCTGCTGATGCTGCTGCTGCTGCTGCTGCTGCTGCTACTGCTGCTACTGCGGCTGCTGCTACTGCTGCTGCTGATGCTGCTGCTACTGCTGCTGCTACTGCTGCTGCTGATGCTGCTGCTACTGCTACTGCTACTGCAGCTGCTACTGCTGCTACTGCTGCTGTTGCTGCTGATGCAACTGCTGCTGCTGCTGCTACTACTGCTGCTACTGCTGCTGCTGATGCTGCTGCTGCTGCTGCTACTGCTGCTGCTGATGCTGCTGCTACTGCTACTGCTACTGCTGCTACTGCTGCTGTTGCTGCTGATGCTACTGCTGCTGCTGCTGCTACTGCTACTGCTGCTGCGACTGCTGCTGCTAATGCTACTGCTGCTGCTGCGCGATGAACGCTGTTAAAAATCATTTTATACGACGCACCCGGAAGGAGAGAGAGCGCGCGCGCGCGAGAGAGAGGGGGGAGATAAACAGAGAGGGAGAGAGAGGGAGAGAGAGAGCGGCAGAGAGAGCGAGAGAGAGAGAGAGAGCGGCAGAGAGAGCGAGAGAGAGAGAGAGAGCGGCAGAGAGAGAGAGAGACGGAGACAAGGGGAAGAGAAATAGAGCGGGGAAGAGAGAAAAACGAGAAGGGGCGATAGTTGGCGGAGTTGCGGAGAGAGACGACGGCGTAACATGGCAGGTGACTGGGAATGGAGTATTGAAGGCGCTGCCGCCGCGACGCGCGCGCGAAAGAGAGCAGAGATGAGAGAAAGAGAGAGAGGAGAGAGAGAAAGAGCGTGCGCGCGCGCGTATGTGTGAGTGAGAATGAGAGAGAGGTAGAGAGCGGTTAGGGAAGGGATACCAAACTACGACAACCCGCACCGGCCAGCAATCAACCACTCAAACAAATATCACTCCCCTCCCTGCCCCTCCTCTCCTCTCTGCACCTTCCCTCCTCCCTGTCCCTCCCCTCCTCCCTGTCCCTTACCTCCCCCTGCCCCTCACCTCCTCCCTGTCCCTCCCCTCCCCCTGGCGGGCCACTCCCCTTCCCCGCTGCTTACTAACTATCGTGCACGCGTACGTGGTGCCAGGACACCTTCAATTTACAGGCGTGGGTAAACGCTCCGATGAATGACGACTCTCTCTCAGCCGTGCTATGTATACATCAGGAGATAATATACATGTACGTGTACACGTGCACAGAGTCTGCCTGCGTGCACATGCAGAGTCTGCCTGCGTGCACATGCAGAGTCTGCCTGCGTGCACATGCAGGGTCTGCCTGCGTGGATAAATTTGGATAAAAGCGACGTCGCGGTTGAAAAAGACAACATCATAGTTAAAAAAAACGAAATCGTAATTAAAAAAGAGCGACGTCGTGGTTACAAAAAACCCAGTGCGACGTCGTAGCCGTATTTGGACGACTGCTGATCCGACACCGCCGCGCGACGGCAATTACGAAACACCATAGTAATGAAGTAAACCACACGCACCCACACACGCACACACACGCACGCACGCACGCACACACGCACGCACGCACACACACACGCACGCACGCACGCACGCACGCGCACACACACACACACAC
>NW_014577215.1:10038-11252 GCF_000485595.1 Priapulus caudatus | reverse complement strand
ACACGCCATGACACGACACGTCATGACACGACACGACACGCCACAACACGACACGTCACGACACTACACACCACGGCACGACACGCCATGACACGCCATGACACGACACGTCATGACACGACACGACACGCCACAACACGACACGTCACGACACTACACACCACGGCACGACACGCCATGACATGACACGATACGCCACGCCACGCCACGACACGTCAGGACACGCCATGACACGACACGCCATGACACGACACGATACGACACGCTATGAAACGACACGACACGCCATGCCACGACACGTCAGGACACGACACGACATGGCATGCCACGATACGTCAGGACACGACACGACACGCCATGACACGACACGATACGCCATGCCACGACACGTCATGACACGACACGACACGCCATGACACGACACGACACGCCATGCCACGACACGTCATGACACGACACGACACGCCATGACACGACACGATACGACACGTCACGACACTACACGCCACGACACGATAGGCCACGCCATGCTGCGCCACGCCCACAATCACGCGCGTGCGCACGCGCGCACATACACGCACGCGTACACCCACGAGCACGCGCGCACACACAAGCACGCGCGCACACACACGCACGCGCGCACACACACAAGCACGCGCGCACACACGAGCACGCGCGAACACACACGCACGCGCGCAAAAACACGCACACGCGCACACACACGCACGTACGCGCACACACACACGCACACACGCACGCGCACACACATACACACGCACGCGCGCACACATGAGCACGCGCGCACACATACGCACCCGCACACACACGCACGCGCGCGCACACACACACACGCACACACGCACGCGCACACACATACACACGCACGCGCGCATACATGAGCACGCGCGCACACACACGCACCCGCACACACGCACGCGCGCGCACACACACGCACGCGCACACACACGCACGCGCGCACACACGAGCACGTGCGCACACACACGCACGCGCGCACACACACGCACGCGCGCACACACACGCACGCTCGCACACACGAGCACGCGCACACACACGCACGCGCGCACACACGAGCACGCGCGCACACACGCACGCGCGCACACACGCACGCGCGCACACACGAGCACGCAGACACACGCGCACGCGCGCAAACATACGCACGCGCGCACACACGAGCACGCAGACACACGCACGCG
>NW_014577215.1:4357-10013 GCF_000485595.1 Priapulus caudatus | reverse complement strand
GCGGGCGAGCGTGTGTACATGTAGATATACAAGCGAGCGTACGTGTGTACATGTACAAGCGGGCGTACGTGTGTACATGTACAAGCGGGCGTGCGTTGTACATGTAGATATGTAGTACTCTTCAACGACGCTCCGTGTCGTTTTTGATCCGGGTCAGTTTCGGATCGTTTTCGACCCGGGACAAACGCTCCGTGTGAACGCGCCTATTTTATAATGTACACGCACGCGATAAATGCATTATTACACAGCGGATACCTGTGTCATCACCACACTCTCTGTCATCACACCACAGATAGCTAGCCCTGCACCACTTCGCTCGGGGTCACTAGATACCTCGCTAGAATCTGAATCGAATTCCAAGAGAATTCTCATTCACACTGTCTTTCAAGCGTCTTCACGTTCAAGCGTCTTTCCTTCGATAGATGTCTTAGTTGCCGCCATCTCAAACGCCGGACGACCCCACATCGCGCCGTACACCACGTTAATGAGATTTCACACGATATAATTATACACTGTGATTATTTAACTTGTGCGTATAGACGACTTCACTGAGCGACCGCCGACGGGAGTTTATTTGCGCATATATTGACGCACATACGGACGCGTCGGGTTACACGTAAAGCCAGAAAATATTTGAGAAGGGCCTTCCCTAGGTGCTTCCGGCCTGTAAATGAGGCTTACTGCGGTGAAAGACGTGTGCGCATGCGTCACGTTTCCAAAGGCGACCTTTACCGCAACCCTTAGAATAGTACGAATCCCTTAATCTCAACCATAACTGTAAATCAAATCAAATCAAATATGATATGCAAAGAATAGTCAACATAGCGTGTGTGTGAGAATAGATGTCTGAAAAAAAGTATCATACGACACGAGTGGATCATAATCGCGCGTAAACGTGTTTTCCTGTCATTTGACGGACGCGCGTGACGAGGGAGCGGAAGAGAGGTAAGCGATCGGACTGATTCAGTAAAGGGGTGCCACTAGATGTCATTGTACGATCGTAATATAGCAATCCGATTCGTTCGCTGCGATGCCTGATGTGATCGGACGTTAGTCGTACACCCCCCCCCCCCCACGCACACTGCACCTTACACACACGCGCGCGCACGCGCACACACGGATGCATACACGCACACACGCACACACGCACACATCCCACGCGCATTTCACGTTACACACACACACACACGCACGCACACACACACACACACACACACACACACACACACATCACGCCCCCCCCCCCACACACACAACCGACAGGTGGCTGATCTACGTGGCGTAAGAACATCTAGCGTCTTGTGACGTAAGAAGTCTGTATTGCTAGCATAAAACCACGCGGTTGCATATAATCTAGAGCTGACACGTGTTAGCAGGAGAGATGAAGAGAGAGGAAAAGGGGGCTAAAACTAGAGAGAGGGGAAGGGAGAGGCGTTAGAGGTAAATGGGAGACAGAGACCAAGTGGGTGAAAAATAAGGAGAGCACGCTAGCTAGAGAGAGAAAGAGCGAGCGAGCGAGGAGAGAGAGAGAGAGAGAGAGGAAGAGAGAGAGAGAGAGAAGAGAGAGAGAGAGAGAGAGAGAGAGAGAGAGAAAAGAGAGAGAGAGAGAGGAGAGAGAGCGCGGCGAAAGGAGAGAGGAGAGAAAGATAAAGATAAACAGCTAGCGAGAGAGACAGAGAGTGACAGAGCGCGCAAGCGCGAAAGAGCGAGCGACACACATGCACACACACAAGAGAGGAGGAGGGGTGCTTTGTTAGCTTAGACTCGGTGTACGTCTCACCTGGGTATGTTCACACAGCTTAGTGCAATAGAACGACAGGCCGCCGCGCGCCGAGATGCGAAGAAAAACAACGCGAGCGAGAGCAGGGTGCGGTGGCACGCATGCGTCAGTCTGCCGAAAACAACAATATTTTCGTTGGGTCTGTCCACAGGACGTCGCCATTCCGTCAGAGCCAACCCCAAACGAGACACACATGGCGTGTAGCAAGCAGCAGCTAGGGCAGCAGCAGCAGCAGGGCGGCGGCGGCGCGGCCACCAGGAGAAGGAGTTGCTACTGATGAGCAGGGAGGGAAGCTGATGAGGACGCACGTCGTGACGGATGAGGATGCGGAGAGGCTGAGTAGGATGGCGGGAGCGGAAGCACGAATGCGCGCGGCGCCGAATGCGGACAGCGACGATGGAACAGCAGATGCGGCTTCACGGCTGCACGCCTGTAATACAGATGCTATGCGTCATCGTCATCCGCGTCCGTCACTCGCGTCGGTGCGTGCGAATGTGCGTGCGGGTCGATCGTCAATCGTCGCGTCGATCGCGCGTCATCGTGATCGGTCGTCGGTGACTGTCGTTTTTAACGTGAAACATTCCAGCCGACAAACCAATAGGTGATCATGTGGACCTACTGACTGCCACCAAGCGCGGGGAGAAGGCGTAGGAGAGAAGAAGGTGAGGCGCGAGGGCGGGGGAATCGAACCCAACGCAACATAACTTGGCAGGGCGATCGGAGATTCTCTAGGCCATGAGTAATCCGCGCGACAGTAGGATTATAACGCGGTGTGCGGGTCCTTGCCCACCCCTCTCTCCGCCAAGCACGTCCTCCCCGTCCGCTCCCCGCTAACATTCCGCCGAGCTGCGCTTCCACGGCTCGACGGTCCCGGATTACTGAGACTGAAGACAGCTTTAAGAGGTGTGGTGCGTGACGTGCCGTGTGTGCGTGCGTGTCGTTCGTGCGTGTGCGGTCGGTCTCGTACGCTGCGTATGTGCGATCGCGGCCTGGAATACGTGCGTGCAGCTGCGTGCAGTGTTCGCGTCTTGATTGGACGTGCCCAGTTTCGAAGTGGATCACAGCGCAGCCACTGCAGGACACGGCAGAGAGGATAGAGAATGCAGATAGTGTGTGTAGCGTCGAAACAAGATGGAGGGTTAGCGGTGGTGGGGAGGGTGATCAAGGCGATGTCTGTGTAAGCTGCAGACATCACGGCCTCTGTCAGCTCACGCCATCCCGCGCGCAGCGACAATAAATGAGAACAGGTTTGCAGCGTTGCCGCACGCATAGGCCGACGAGCGACAAACTCAAGCAAAGATGGACACAAACCGCAACCCCTCCCACCTCACTACCCTCCCCTCCCCTGCCCCGGCAGCCCGAAAGCGGCGGAACCACTCGCGCTACAGTAGCCGCCGCAAACAAACGCATAACAACACGCTGTCACAGCCACGTATCGCCTTACATTGTACCTCTACTGACCTCTACTGAGCCGCGCGGCGACGTCGAGACGCTGGCGTCAGGTCGAGTGAACTGGACACTCGTTGGACGCGTGAGATGGAGTAAAGTGCGTCAGTCGTGTCTAGGCGCTTCAGCAAGAACGCCGTACCGTTATTTATATATTTATATATATTATATATATATATATATATATAATATATATATATAAATAAATTAGGAGTAAAATCACACGCAAACACCCATGTAGATAAGAAAATAAAGTAAAAAATAGGAATAAAAATATTAAAATTTAAACACCATTTTCCTCCTATTCTTTACATTTGTTTTCTTGTTCTTTTATAAATAAACACATATATATCCCTACGCCCCTTGCGCCTCTTCCCCGGTAGACAGCGTTACACTGGTGTGGAGTGTGACTCCCTATAAAGAGTACTGACTGTGGGATGTGACTGAATGGAGGCAATGGGTGGCGGGCCGCTATGAGAGCGATGGAGAGATGGATGAGGTAGTCAGTCAGTCAGATGACGAGCGAGCGCGGAAGCACACGGATAGCAGCAGCAGCTCAACACGTGTGCGCGCGCACGCACGCACGCACGCACGCACGCACGCGAGAGGTCTCCATCTGTGATTAACGTGAACCCGTGTGCGGACACTACAGCCAGCCGGGGAAGCCCAGCAAGGGAAGGTCGGGAGTAGGGGGGTAAGAGAAAGCTGGGAGAGGGGTACAGCATGCGGGAGAAGGGGAAGCTAGAGACAAGAGGAAGCCGCAAGGCTGGGCGCAGCGGGAGACCAGGAAGCAAGGTGGGTAGTAACCCTGTACGTGCGGCGGTCGTGTAATGTGCATCTAATGTTTAGATGAACTGGCGCAGTTCCAACCCAAGCTGTCGACTGCAAATGACAGAATGTTTGCTTAGCGACTATTTTAAGAGTATTGATGACCTTTCATAATACAAAGATTTCACGCGGAGTATGAACGCCAACTAACTACACCCTTGATGCAGAATAAGGAAAAGAGGAGAAAAACACGAGATCAAAAACAAAATCCGATATGGTGTAAGAAATATATATATATATATATGTGTGTGTGTGTGTGTGTGTGTGTATGTGTGTGCGTGTGTGTGTGTGTGTGTGCGTGTGCGTGTGCGTGTGCGCGTGCGCGCGTGCGCGTACGCGTGGGCGTGTGCGTGTGCGCGTGTGCGTGTGCGTGTGCGTGCGTGCGTGTGCGTGTGTATGTGTGTGCGTGTGCGCGTGAACGTGCGTGTGCGCGTGCGAGTGCGTGTGCGTGTGCAAACGAGGACAAAAGGGACGAAGATGGGGGAAACTAACGAGTAAAGATAGAATTCGTACAGTGATTAGATTATGGCCGCGTTTCACTGAAACTTCTCCGTTCGCTATTTAGCGGATAGGTTTTTAGCGGACCCATAACGGAGAGCTTTAGCGAACGGACAACTTGTTTGCCAGCGCTTGCGTTAAGCCATCCGTCATTAGAGCAGCACTTTTATCCGCGCCAGCAGTATTCTCTGTTACACCGTAGCTGACATGCGAGTCACGCCCGACGCCAATACGGCTACGTCACACGTACTGATCCAGGAAGAAAGCATCCAGCTGTGGACCTCCACCTCCCCCCCCTTACCACCCCGACGGGATGCGGACAGTAGAGCCCGGTTTCTCACTTCGTGCTCCGTAATCTTTACCTCATCAAAAACAATGACATCACGAAAATCGACAAACAAGATTTACGCGTGAAGGCGCGTTAGGGGGTTCATCATCAACGTTCATCGTCGTCGTCGTCGTCGGCATCGTCGTCGTCGGCATCGTCGTCGTCGGCATCGTCAACGTTCATCGTCGTCGTCGGCATCGTCGTTGTCGGCATCGTCGTTGTCGGCATCGTCAACGTTCATCGTCGTCGTCGGCATCGTCGTTGTCGGCATCGTCGTTGTCGGCATCGTCAACGTTCATCGTCGTCGTCGTCATCATCTACGTTCGTCGTCGTCATCGTCGTCGTCATCCTCAACGTTCGTCGTCGTCGTCGTCGTCGTCGCGGGGACTACTGCGCCAGGCGTCGGCGACGATGCGGGGCGGTGCCGACCTCGCCCCGGCCGACGCGTCGCCGTACAGTGCGTGTCACCGCAGCAGCAGCAGAAGAAAAAAAAATGCGGCGATGAAGCAGGCGTTTGTTTGCGCGGTACATGAGAAAAAAAATCGCGCCGACGTGCCGCGACAAAAGCAGAGCGACGGACAATGGAAGAAAGCGCGCGCATGTGAAGGTGGCGGGTGGGGAAGGCGGTGTAGAAAATTATGCTGCGGACCGACGCGTCACGTAATGCGGCGCAACAACGTTACGTGATCCACAAGCGCAAGGTCGTCTCTCTCTCTCTCTCTCTCTCTCTCTCTCTCTCTCTCTCCCCACGCTACGTCGCTTTACTAGGAGCGGTC
>NW_014577215.1:0-338 GCF_000485595.1 Priapulus caudatus | reverse complement strand
CCGCCCCTCCTCCTCTCTCTCTCTCTCCCCGCCTCTCTCTTCCCGCCTCCCTCTCTGCCTCCCCGCCTCTCTCTCTCCCCGCCTCCGTCTCTCTCTCCCCGTCCCTCTCTCCCTCCTTCTCCCTCCCCGCCTCTCTCTCTCCCTGCCTCTCCCTCTCTCTTCCTCTCTCTCCCTGCCTCTCCCTCTCTCTTCCCACCCGCACCGACTCGATCAGGAGGCAGCTCCTATCTCTAGCTAGCTCTAGCGCCGATCACGCTGCATCGATACTGACGGGGGATGGGATGCTGGGATGCTGCTGATGCTGGGATGCTGAGATGCTGATGATGCTAATGATGCTG
>NW_014577214.1:456087-456813 GCF_000485595.1 Priapulus caudatus | reverse complement strand
TCTCTACCTCTCTCTCTCTCTCTCTCTCTCTCTCTACCTCTCTCTTTCGTCGTCCGCGCGGGAAATCACGCCAGCACGCAGACGTCGCTAGTCCGACGTAGCGCCGCTGTCGTACACGCGCATGCGCACACGCGCACGCTCGCACGCGCACGCTTGCCGAATTAGAGCCTACTCCATCGGGCGGTGGACGCTGCTGCTGCGAGTTCTACCGACACTACTGGTGAGCTATCTACAACTTTCCAGACAAGATTTACGGAGCTGTGAGCCGATGCCCGCTGACTGCCAGCACTAACGTCGATTGTGAAGCGACAATGCGCGCGACGGACTTTAGCTGGTGCGTCGGCAGCGATCGCAGCGCCGCCACAGCGCGTCTGCGCGGATGTGCGGCCATTAGGCGGGATGACAATTATCGGCAGACGGTAATCTGAATTTACCGTGATTATGTCGCGCCTGCGTTAGTCGTTAGCAGTAGTAGTAGCCGCAGTAGTAGTAGCAGTAGTAGCAGTAGTAGTAGTAGCAGTAGTAACAGTAGTAGCAGTAGTAGCAGTAGTAGTAGTAGCAGTAGTAGTAGCAGCAGCAGCAGTAGCAGTAGTAGTAGTAGTAGTAGTAGCCGCAGTAACAGCAGCCATAACAGTAGCAGCACCACCACCATCAGCAGCAGCAGCAGCAGCAGCAGCAGCAGCAGCGCAGTAGCAGCACAACACCATCAGCAGCAGCAGCAGCAGC
>NW_014577214.1:453731-454849 GCF_000485595.1 Priapulus caudatus | reverse complement strand
TAGATAGATAGATAGATAGATAGATAGATAGATAGATAGATAGATAGATAGATATATAGATAGATAGATGGATAGATATCTATGTGTAGGCCTATCCACTAACGTCCGATGTCAAATCATTGCGCGTCCGATCTAGTCAGCATGGTCGATGTTAAACTTTATTACGTCGGTCGGACGCGACGTTCGCTGCGCATGCGCTGACGAAATCTGAAATCGTCCTCTGTCGACTATGTATAGTTTCTGTTCTATTATGTACCTTCGCTATCACGTCATCGTCACCACTGCTGCGCATGCGTTATACCCATAGAAATAATATGCTAGTCAGACTATATATATATAGGATATATAGGATAGAGGGAATATAGTGTCCCTATATATTTCTATGGTTATACCACATCCATTATCATGTCACACTCTCGTGCTGCATTATATGAACAGTACAACACTCTGCATAACTGCAGATGGGACATGCGAAAGAAAAATCACAATTGAAATATTACTGCTAGCAGCAATGGCGCTCAGCTCACTTAACGTACTTTCTCGGTCGCAGCCACGGCGAGGAAATCCAAATTGTTTCCTATAGAGCTAGTGATGTCCGCTAGCGAGAGAAATAGAAAGAGAAAAAATCAACGGGCGAGCGTAAAAGAAACCCGCGTCACGCCACCGCACTCACATCACCCCCTCCAGCCCTGCGCGCGAGCGAGCGAGCGCTCTCTGTGTGTGTGTGTGTGTGTGTGTGTGTGTNAGATAGATAGATAGATAGATAGATAGATAGATAGATAGATAGATAGATAGATAGATAGATAGATAGATAGATAGATAGATAGATAGATAGATAGATAGATAGATAGATAGATAGATAGATAGATAAAGTATAATATGACACTATTATTAATAGCTGATGTTCGATATGACACGTTTTATGCAAATGCATGAAGTAATGATTTTATTAGCTTCAATGGGGTTAATGTCATGTATGATGATGTTTGAAGACCCAACGGAAAGAAATAGCACATGATCATTGGATCTACGAAAACCAATTTCACAATAAACAGTGATGGGTTTGACTCTCAGAATATATATATATATATATATATATATATATATATAGTGGGCGA
>NW_014577214.1:451047-453688 GCF_000485595.1 Priapulus caudatus | reverse complement strand
GGTTGAAACCGAAAGAGGAAAATGCTAATATACCTAATAAAAGAACAATGTATAAGACAAAAGAAAGTAACCCCTCCTTTAAAAAAATCACCAATTCGTTAAAATCCACAAGCACATCAATATCATCAACACACAACACATTCTAATCGACGCGCCGGCACACACCACACACACGTCCGTTCAATGTCTTCAGATGCAATTAGTCCTCACTGTACTTCGCAGGTAGAAACGCGATATCTATGTATCCGTCGTGAATATTCAAGGAGTCCCTTAATCCACCGCCATTTCAATAATTGAACTTTCACCCTACGGCCGGCAAAATCACGATCATAGAACGTCATACCCATTATCAATGCCACAGTCGTCGCCGAGGTCCCGTCACACGGCGCCTCCGCGAGTTGACAAGTAGTTGTACCCCTGATACGAGGCGCCGCACAGCACACACACACACTACACACACACACACACACAACAAACACACACACACACACCACACACACCACACACACAGGTGCGATACACATAATATATAGATTCAATACTACTGCCGTATAATATTCCTCGCAAAATAATGAAAAATTACGGCGTAATCAACGATGCTTTCTAACGCCTATGTTCAACCACGCGCAGCGGGACGTCGATACGCTGGCCCCCCCCCGGAGACCGCCCGGGGACCAACATCAACGTTTCTCGTAGGAGGCAACCCGCGCCCTGTTCAAATATTTTTGCATCGCACGTACGACGCGGAGAAATGTTTTTTTTTCTCTGCGCGCACGCATCGACATGCACGCATCGCGCTCGCTAATTCGCCGTGATATATTTGCCATCTGATCATGCGCCGCCAACACGCTATGAGCAAGATGCTGTCGCGGGGTAACGGCTCCACCGAGAAATACGAATTCGTAACACGGATGCGATGATGTGACAGTGGGCGCGACCAGTCATGGAGGATGCGTTTATTGCCAGCGCTCTTCTAAAGCGAAGCAGAAGCTATATTTATAGAACTGCGTGCGGACAAGCGGGTAGCTAGCTGCCCTTCATTCTGCCTTCTGCTCTTCATCAAGGGAAGTAGTGTAGTACATATAGCGAGCCAGCTGCTGCAGTGTGTAGCGCGCGGGGGCGAGGACACAGGGCGGTGGAACACACAAGGGATCTTAATCTTGTAGGTGAGTGATGAATCCCTCACCCCAACCCCGGCGCACAGTACAGTCCACCTCCGATATGCTGAAATGTGGCTAGAAGTCGATTTTCGTAGTACCCAACGTCACGAGTTGTTGACGTTCGTATCAAATTGAAGCGTGTGGTTCATTCTTATGAGAATTCGTTTGTTATTTTGACGTGTAATCGACGTGCTAAACGAGAACATCGACTCAAATATCAAAAGTCATTCGACAGAATTTTGCGATGAAGTAGATGGAATATAGCTTATTGTTATTATTATATTATAATAATATTGTTTGAATTTGTTTCCAAACGTTCCTATTTCTATATGACAAGATTACAGGCATCACGATGAAGAGCTTATTGTGGGCAGGCACTTGAAGCGTTTCAATAAAATATAATGCTAACTAAATACGAAAATCTATTTACTACCAATTCCTTATGTTCTATACTGCTCTTTCGTACCTATTATTTGCCGACAGTTTCCTGTAAATTCCGTCCAAATCCTACGTCCAACCAATGTACGGGCTGCGGCGCCATTGCTTTCGCGGCGCGACTGTTGCACGCTACACTGCTGCTAATATATATAGTGCTATTAAAACGCTTCAAGTGCTTGTGTTATTGTGGGCTGTAGGAGGTATAGGATAATGTTTTACGGAGCATTCAATAAATAACAAAATTATCGGTATACTTTACGGCGCCGGTCTTTAATAATGAGCCTAAGAGTAGGAATGTTGGGCTCATGGTTACATTAGAGTTAATGGTGGAGTTAGGGTTATGGTTAGGGTTAGGCGTTAGAGTCAAGAAGAGGTTACTATTGATGGTGATTTATGTACAGGGGGTGGGGGGGGGCGGGTAAAAGTAGGCTTGATGTACATTCATATTTGACATTCAAGTGTTCAGGAGTAAATATATTCTGTCGCGTGTAGCCGTTTAGAAGACAGGTTGTAGAATAAATGTCAAAATTTAGAGAATGAGCCCGCGATTGAGCCTGAATTACTCATTTAGTCGAGAGAGAGAGAGAGAGAGAGAGAGAGAGAGAGAGAGAGAGAGACGGAAGAGAGAGCGCGAGAGAAGGGGGAGATGGGGTGCGAGAGCGAGCGAGAGCGAGCGAGAGATGGTGACAGAGAGATAGAATGATACATAGATAGATAGATAGATAGATAGATAGATAGATAGATAGACTACGACTAGATAGATAGATAGATAGTAGATAGATACAATTAAGATAGATAAGATAGATAGATAAGATCGATAGATAGAATAGGTAGATAGATGATAGATAGATAGATAGATAGATAAGATAGATAGATAGATAGATAGATAGATAGAAGATAGATAGATAGACTAGATAGATAGATAGATAGATAGATGAGATAGATAGATCAGATAGATAGATACTAGATCAAATAGATAGATGGATGGGATGGATGGATCGGATGATGGATGGATGGATGGATGGGATGGATGGATCGGATGG
>NW_014577214.1:449105-450841 GCF_000485595.1 Priapulus caudatus | reverse complement strand
AGATAGATAGATAGATAGATAGATAGATAGATAGATAGATAGATAGATAGATAGATAGATAGATAGATAGATAGATAGATAGATAGATAGATAGATAGATTAGATAGATAGATAGATAGATATCTATCTCTATCTGTCTATCTATCCTAGTTAGTAGTACGTGTACAGCAGCAAAGATCCGCTTCTTTTTCTATACTCGCCTCATTATTAACGTATAGCGGCGTGTTTGCTTATATGTTATGCCGCAGCAAATATCTGTAAGCTACTAGCAATTTCATCGACAATATTTTGCTTTACCTTACTCGGCTTCTTTTTCCGGGTTATCGGTAGTTTTATAAATATTCTGGATCTATTTTTCTCTATATCAGCGCAGTTATATTTGACATATCCATGTCATGTAGCATTTAATTTAGCATTTCCCCGTCTTAGATTTCATTGATGCCATATAGCTGGTCTCAGCTATTCCAGTGCCTATTTCGGTCGTTCCGGAGCAAAAATGCAGAAAGAGCAAAGGCGCCATCTTATGTATTTACAAGGTGGAGCTACGTGGAACCAAATGCATGTTCCGATATAGGCCCCCTACTATTTATGATTTTTAGCAAGGCATATAGCGAGAGAATCGTGTGCTTATCCTGCTACGCAATAAGAACGAACTGTCACGTGACGGCCTCGGGAACTATTTTCGGAAACGTTGCCTACTGTATAGAGAGGTTCAAAACTAGAAATCAATCGTCATATTTCTGTCTTTTTGCTTTTTAACCTTGAGCTCTTTCCTCAGGAATAAATAGATTGACTCAGTAAGAACCTTATAAGACGAGTCAGGTTCATAGAGCTACTTGCTAAATATTGCGCGGTTACAGTCTGTGATGATCAATTAACGTATGTATGTTGTGATCTCCCGAAACTGTTTATAACTATTGTTTGTTTTTAAAATTACGTATCGCGTTCAATAAAATAAACTTGGCGAATAATGAAATATATGTATGTAATCGAAGTATTTTCAATTCGAGAAGTTCAAAATAATAACTTATTTACTGGCGGATGGAAATTCCAGATTATATTAAGGGTTTCTTCGCTCACCTAATGACGCGTTTACGTGTTCTGTGCTTCTCTCAATCACGCTACGATTGCGATATGACACGAAAAAACTTCTCATAATCGTAATAGGTTAATTCGTTCTCATATGTTGCCAAATCCCTATCTTAAAACACGAAGAATTATTGGACCATGATCCCTCTTGTCTATTGAATGCACGGATAATGAATGTGGTCATATTCGCAACTGTTTGCCTGCTTCTCATCTTTTCAAGTTTCTATCAATCGTCTGTAGACTCGACAGTGACGCAGGGTACGCTTGGAACGTGTGAATTCTGGGTGAAAGTCAATGATACCAGTTGTCCAAAATAAAGAGTCGCCCATGTTATTACAGCGTGTCGGGCATAAACGTATAGACGAAAGTTATCACACACACCATCTATTTTACCGAGCATGTGCATCTATCTATCTATCTATCTATCTATCTATCTATCTATCTATCTATCTATCTATCTATCTATCTATCTATTAGATAGATAGATAGATAGATAGATAGATAGATAGATAGATAGAATAGATAGATAGCTATCTATCTCTCGATCTACCTATCTATCTATCTAATTATCTATCAATCAATCTATCTATCTATCTATCTATCTATCTATCTATCTATCTATCTATCTATATATATATATATCGATC
>NW_014577214.1:442620-449080 GCF_000485595.1 Priapulus caudatus | reverse complement strand
GTGTGGTGTGTGTGTGGTGTCTGTGTTGGTGTGTGTGTGTGTTGTGTGTGTGGGTGGCGCGCCGGCGCGCGCGCGCGGTGCGTGCGTGCGTGGCCGTGCGTGCGTGCGTGCGTGTCGCGTGCGAATCAACTGGGAATGTATACCGCTCAGATATATCGCATTGAAACCTATTACTAACTATTCCTTACAACTTGAATTCATTTTATCTCCTTGCGCGTCAACCCTTACAGACTCTGCGGGCATTTACATAGACATGAATGTGTGCTTATTACCTTCCGCCAAGGGTGGGCAGGAAGGTTATGTTTTCACCGGCGTGTGTTTGTTTGTTGGTTTTGGGTTTTGGTTACAGCCTAAGGTGCTGCCTAACTGAAAAGTTATGGCGGATTGTCATAAAATTTTCAGGGATAGGGTCAGAAAGTGGGCTAACTTAAAAAGGGTTTTGTGGTGATCGAATCAATAAATTAATTACATTTTCAGGATAGGTCAGAAATGGGGTAACTTAGAATTGATTACATTTTGGTGGTGAATCAGGATTCAATTAATTAATTAATTAATTAATTAAGTTTTCAGGATACGTCAGAAATGGGGGGTAACTTAGAATTGGTGACATTTTGGGGATGATCCGGATTCAATTATATTTTAATTTAATTAATTAAATTTTTCACAGTGAGAGAATTAAGCTTCCTTGGCGGAGGTCTTGCGCTCTCGAGTGCTCTAGTTCTTTATACAACGCATAGTGAGCATTGCGACTAGCTAATATTTATATGCGGGTTTAGAGATGTGACTGTGTTTACTACGGAGCAGGTTGTGCTGTAAACAGTACAGCAACGTTCAGGGTGTTCTTTAGATGGCGGGCTGACACGTACTCTGGCTCTCACTTCTCTCCGTTGACCTTAGACGAAGGGTCTTCCTACATGCTGGGAACTAAGAAACCGGATAAGTTCATCTCTACGATGGTTCCGGTAAGATGTATAACAATAAAAACTTTCGGTAAGCGTTGATAATATATATATAGTATTAATTATTTATGAATGTATATGATATACAGGATAATAATACATTAATTTAGGACTTTTACACACAAAAGAGTTGTTTAGCAGCAAGGAGCTACATATACTAGATGGCGTACTGTAGCTCTTCATCTGCTTGTATGTCAGCTCTATAGTTGCATTATGGTATCTGTATATATCAATATTATTACTATCCAAATTCAGATTAACTATGAAGATTTGGCCAAGCAGTTAGCGACTAATTTCGACGCCGCGCCGACAAGTGGGGGAGAATGGGTAGGACCAATTAGGAACAGGAACTCTGTAACGCCTCGTGGGCGTTCTCTACACCGGTAACTTGTTTTCCTAGCAAAAGGTGTCGCCTCTGTCTCGCAACCAGCGCATTACTGTGTTATCGCGCCTGTGGGGTACACGCGGGATTGTTCTGGCACTGTTGGGATCGCGTGTGAACGTACTAGTAGGACCTTCGACATCCTGATAAACATACCTGACTAACATATCTTCTGGAGATACTTGTTCGTAGTCCCCTCCTGGTCATATACATGATCAAGAGGTAATAAACTTAATTACCTCAAAGCACAGTCCGGGCTGAGGATCCGATGTGACCAGGAGGAATAAAAGTCCACGAACGTTTCCAATAAATTTAACACGCTCCTTTGGATTTTTTCACTCTTGGAGTGATGGTAACTCACCTAAGCGAGATATTACGACTGGTTAATGCGGACGTGTGATAACCGCGCTGTGTGAGATAACCACACCCATTCTTGGATATTGTTGCTATGCGTGTTAAGCTAGACACTGATTATCCGCGTTTTCACGCATACGCGCTAAATCGTCGACTTGCCTGCACTTTAAACAGCGCTTTAAAACTCTATCCTATTGCGCGTTGATCGGCTAAACTGCCTGTGTTAGTCACTCGAAGCGGATAGGTCAGTGGTTTGAGTTATCAT
Organism: Priapulus caudatus; assembly: GCF_000485595.1. Lineage (NCBI taxonomy): Eukaryota > Metazoa > Priapulida > Priapulimorpha > Priapulimorphida > Priapulidae > Priapulus > Priapulus caudatus. The sequence goes on along the minus strand of NW_014577214.1, from coordinate 447,120 downwards.
CCTCTCTCCTCTGATCTATTGAGTAGAGAAAGATAATGTGCGTGAATTATGCGCAGGTATACGCATGCGCTCGCGGAGACTTACGTATTTACATACTTACGTAGTTACGTACTACACGCATGTGACTTAAACATTTACTTATGTCTTCAGCGGCTGCCTCTGATAGACTGGCGATTCTCTCTAATGGCACCGAGCTAGAACGGCTGTCGGCCCAGCAGCTTCTGAGCTGCAACCGCCAGCAACAAGAACCGCTGCCTTGATCCAGGTGCCTCGAAAAACTCTTGGTGGTTCATGCGCAGCAGGACAGGGTAAGCACGCGCATGACCAACCGTAGTTTTACACGAAAGTCTAGATGTTGCTCATGCGCATTTGAATCGCTATTTACGAAGACATAACTGACGAATGAAATCGGATTTCTAATTAGTCGTTTAAATGTGCGCACGTGACGTCAACATTCTCGCGAAGCCCCGCAGCTAGCTCCTCCTAGTGGACCACTCCAGAGTCGTAATATGGCTTGACAAAACTCCTTTCTATGTCACTTCGTACACTGTTTTACATTGTTTAGCATTGTTTTACATTATTATATGATTACATTGTTTTAATTGTTACATTGTTTTACCATTGTTATATTATTACATTGTTTACATTGTTAACATTGTTTTACATTGTTATATTATTACATTGTTTTACATTGTTACATTGTTTTTGTTACGTGTTTTGCAGCACGGTGCCTGAGACTTGCTATCCGTTGTGAGCGGAAATCGTGAGAACGTCGACAAATGCCGCTTCCGTAAGAACGACGGCAGCTGCCCGTCCAGCGATAACTTCGCCAACAACCGCCTCTACAAGATGACACCTGCGTATCTACTGTCTAATAACGTGAGCTACTGACCACTCACTCTACCGCCGCTTGTCCGCGTGTTGCCTCTAGTCACACATATGATCGCCTCAGAAGACGGGTTTAGATGAAACGCAGGCAAAAACTATTGCTTGAAAAACCGATAATACAACAACAACAGCAACAACAACAACAACAACAACAACAGCAATAATAATAATAATAATAATAAACCATAAACAACAGTGACGATGATGATGACGATGATGATCATGATGATAATGATAATAATAATCACAAATCATTACACACGTATTTATTGAGAATTTCTGTGTAAGAGCATGCATGAATGCTTGCGGCTGGGATATATATATATATATATATATATATATATATATATATATATACACAGTACACACAAAGGCAGTAACATTGGATAGTTGGAACGTCGTAACACCTATTACTATTATTCTCTGACCAAGAGCTACCAATGTATTGATATGCTAGCATTAGCCTGTACGCAGCTTCCTTATTTAAGGGATCTGCTCTTCTCACCAAATTTCTTCATCATATTATATTATGCACTTGTTTCAGACTGTGGATATTCAGTACGAGATCTTCAGCAACGGACCAGTTCAAGGTACTGAGGGAATCCTTTCTTGCTCAACATCATATTTGCTGCTATAGTGCATGGTTTAGTGTATAATAGAAGAAGATGCAAACGGCATAAATTATTATTAAGCTTCTTATACCTTGCACATATTATTGATAGATAGTCCAGGTATTACTAATCTAGCGTTTGTCATGAGATATATATATATATATATATATATATATATTTATTTATTTATATTTATGTATCGGTTTTCTCAAACTTTCTTGCATATCAATATTTATTTTTATAAGTTTATCGTGCATCGTATAACACGCGGTTACCACTCTTTGCAGCTGTCTGCTACGATAATGGGAAGAAACATTTCGAGGGAACCACGGTGAAGCGCGGCTGCAACACGTGGTAAGGTGTAGTACAGGTGCCGTAGATCATCTAGCTATAATCTAGCCCAGTGGTTCTTAAAGTGATTACGTCACCGTAAATAGTAAAAGTAAAAAAAATATTTCCACTTTTTCACAAAATGAAAATTGCTGCATTATACTTTCTATTTTACTATGTTGTGCGATGTAAACATACACTCGTGACTCATACATAGCCCATAGCAAGCAATTATTGCCAGGATCATAATATCAAATCGTCCAGGTTTTTTGGATTTTTAACTACTTGAGAAACAATCTTATCAGGTAAGAATTTGACGATACATTTAGTACCGTCAGTACTTACTTTTAATGTAAAAAAAATACAACAAATTTTTTTATAAATATACACCATAGTAAATTCGTGACGTAGTTAATTCAATTTTTTGAGTCATAGACTCTTTTGAGAGTCTGGTGAAAGCTACGGATCCTTCCCAAGAAAAATGAACATAAACACATAAACACACAATTTTGCACAATGTGGTTCACGGACCCCCTGAAGCCCATCCACGCAATGGGTCCTTATATATATATGGTCGATTTTGTTTATTCCTCTTCAGTAACGTGGAACTCATTGTTGTTGTTGTTTATCTTTCAGGTGCATGGTAACTGATTATAAGCCGAAGATGGCCGTGTTGCCGCGGTGGTTACTAGCCGCTGTTGTGGTGCTAGTGTCGATCGTCGCCGCGACCGCGACGTGGATACCAGAGAATTCTGACTTTCCTTACGCAGACGACGTCAGCGGGGACTACTGTCGCACGCGCGTGCCGACGTGCTGCACGGATAGGGATGACGAATGCACAGTGCCCATACTGGACACTGTCTGCTACTGTGATATGTTCTGTAGCCGTGATCGCACCGATTGTTGTCCCGACTTCTACGAGACTTGCCAGGGACACACGGGAGGTGAGTACCAAAAGGGGTGCGCGCGTTATAGACGGGCGCCATATGTTCTGTTTTGTTTATTGAAGATCTCATTAACACGTACGTTGCATGCTTTATGTACATACATAAAAATACGCGGTTAGATAACTACCAAGGATGGTTTAATACCAAACACAAAAACCATAGCAAGAACATATATTTGCATTGCGGTCTTTACATATTTTACATTTTACTTTCATTCCATTTCCAATTAGGCGATCACTCCTATACTTACGGGTATCGGTACTTTGCGGGTTAATTTGGAGGGTTACGTCAAACGCAATGCGTCCTGAGATACTACTGAGGAAATTATATAATTATTTTTAAACGTGTAAGTGCGTAAATACGTACGGTAGGTATACGTATATGATTCGACGGATGTGTTTGGCCGCGGCAATGTTATTTAGGCCATGCTGAAATTCCGGAGTAATAGGAAAATAGGGAGTCGTGGCGCGTGCTGACATAGTGATCTATAAGTACTCCAGTGCACTATAAGTATTACTGCAGATATCGCTCCTGCTGCCGCATTTTCTCGGCCAGTTACCAAATTATATGTTTATACCCGTGAGGATCTATTACTAATTTAATTTTCTGCGCTTGTCAAAATCCCTAGCGCCACAAGTGGGACGCATTAATTTCACACTTTTGGCGTTCTTTGTTTGGTTTTTCACGTAAGCAAACTTTTTGCGCTTTTTGTGCTTTTCATCACGCTACGTGTGATTCGTATGCCGAACTCTCCACTATCGTGTCCTTCCAATCCGAGGCTACATATTTTTGTATTCTTCCTGTACGCTGTCTCCGTTTACGCGATATTCGCTATGACGGTAGCGATTCTTTATTGGATTTCTCTCATTTTGTCGTCTGCGTTTTCTGTTTGAAGTCGATCGTGTTGTCGATTTGATGAAATACTTCCATTATTTTCGCCCTTTAAATTTCCTTCAGTATCAATATTCTTTCAGCACGTTCTTTTCTTGCCGCATGCACCAATTGACGCTTTCACGTGCTCTTCGTCCTACTCACTAACTCGTTTATTTTCATGTTCCCTCCGTGTCCGCGCACTCTCGCTCACCCCTACGTTAGACCTACCTTGTTTCCGGAGCGAGGAGACCAGACATTTCCTGTAAAAATTTCTAACCGCGTGCCCTACACTTCTTCGCCTATTAGCCTGGCTGTATTTTGCCGGGCCAAAAAACTGTCTCTGTTTTGAAATCGTGCGGGTTTTTTAACAAGGGCTGTGGCGACTTTCAACGGCGACGACGCCAACGTGAACGCTGCTATTTCACAACAAGTTTTGCTATTCTTAGGCGCGTACTTTGTGGGATGTCTGCCGATACCCGGTTTGACATTTCAGTCGGAAGGAAATAGAGAGGGATAGAGAGAAAGCGAGAGAGGGAGAGACCTCTCTCTCTCTCTCTCTCTCTCTCTCTCTCTCTCTCTCTCTCTCTCTCTCTCTCGGGTATTCTTCCTTTTTCTGAGCATGTGCCATATCATAGATATACCGCCCTATTCGCAATATGTTCTGTTTTGGTGTCGCTACTAGAAATAGCCCCCGGGGATTTTGTGAGGACATAAAAATATGGGCAGGGCTTCATTGAGCAATGCGGGTTAGGTTTCCTAATCTGCAAGAAGACCTTTTATAGACAGCGTCTCCCGCATGCCAGACAGAGAGAGAGAGAGAGAGAGAGAGAGAGAGAGAGAGAGAGAGAGAG